>NW_007735728.1:57662-73122 GCF_000696425.1 Galeopterus variegatus | reverse complement strand
AAAGCTAGAAATATTTTTGGTCTTTTATCTTTTTTGGAAAACAATGGACTTGATCCTTGCCGCAAAATAGTTTGTAAATATTTTTTTTGGAAAAATGGATGGAAAAATAATTTTATTTCAAACTCAGCAAGTTCTAGCTCCTTCATATTTTCTCTAAATTCAGTTTGAAAATTGAACATCCTTCTTTTATTTTCTCACTGAGAGAGACAGGGGGCCAGTTAGCACTTTTCCTTTTGTGCCCAAAAGTCTCTTTTGGCACACTCCGAGATGGTGAGATACCGTTTCCATTTTCCATGTTACGGGAGGTGGTAGTGTGGCCCACATCCTTCAGTGTTCCATTTATTTCTAGTAATATAATTTGTCTTGAAGATTGTTTTGCTGGTATCAATATTTCCACTTAAGCTTTTCACAATTTGTGTTGCTATGGTAGATATGTTTTCACTATTTTACTTTTAGTCTGTTTCTTTGTATTTCAAGTGTAGTTCTCTGGGCAACATATTGTTGGGTCTTACTCCTATCAAATCTAAGTCTTTGCCTTAAGTAGAATATTTATTGCAATTCCACTTAAACTAAGTGTGCCATTGTTAAGTGTGCCATTTTGCTATTTTCTATTTGTATTTGCCTCATCTGCCTTTTAATCCTCTGCTTTTTATTTTCTAACTTTTTATCAATTATTTAATTATTAAACAGTATCTTATTTTGGTTCATCTATTGGCTTTTAAAATAATTTAATTTTGGCAAAAAGCGTATAGCATACAATTTACCATTTGAATCATTTCTTAACCTTTATGTGGTTTTAAGTATATTGACACTGTTGTGCAGGAGATATCCACAAGTTTTTTTATCTTGGAAAGTTGAAACTCTATATCCATTAAATGGCAACTCCCAATTTTCCCAGCCTCTGGCAACTACCATTCTACTTTGTGTTTCTAAAAATTTGACTCTTATCAGTGGGACCATACAATACTTGTCATTTTGTGAGTGTCGTATTTCACTTTGCGTAATCTCCTCAGGGTTCCATGTTATAGCATATGTCAAGATTACCTTTCTTCTTAAGGTTGGATATTATTTCTTTGTATGTATATACCACATTCTATCCATTCATTCATGGCTGAACATTTCGGTCGCTTTCACCTCTTAACTCTGTGAGTAATGCAGCTGTGAACACAGGTGTGGAAATATCTTTTTGAGATTCTGCTATTAATTATTTTGGATATATACACAAAACTTGGATTTATGAATCTTATGTTCTATTTTTAATTTTTTGAGATGTCACTGTACTATTTTTTTTAATAGGGGCTGCATCACTTTATATACACACATAAAGCGTACAGAGTTTCCAATTTTGCCAATACTTGTTATTTTCTATTAGGTGTGAAATGATATTTCATTGTGGTTTTGCATTACTCTAGTGATTAATGATGTTAAGCATCTTTCCATGAGCTTGTTAGACATTGGTATATCATCTTCGTAGAAATGTCTGTTGAAGCTCTTTGCTTATTTTTTAATCAGATTTTTGTTTTGTTGTTGTAGGCACTTTTAAAATGTATTCTTGATGTTAATTTCTTATGAGGTAGATGATTTTCAAGTTTCTCTTTTTTGAGTTGCTAATGTAAATAATACTGTGTTTTTTGTTTTAGATTTTACTTGGTCATTGCTGGGGTATAGAAAAGTGATTGACTTTTGTATATTAATGTTGTATCCTGCAATCTTGGTGTAATCAGTAATTAATTCCAGGAAGTTTTCTATTTACTTGCTAGGATATTTTACACAGATAATCATATCATCTGCAACTAATGACAATTTTATTTATTTCCCAATCTGTAAATCTTGTATTTCCTTGTGTTATTGCACTACCAAGTACTTTTAGTATGATGTTGAAGAAGTGATGAGAGGATACGTTCTTGCTTTGTTCCTGATTATCTGGGAAAGCTTTGAGTTACTCACCATTAAGGATGATGTTAGGTGTAGTTTCCTGTAAAGAATCTTTATTGAGTTTTGATATTCCCCTCTGTTCCTAGTTTACTGAGAATTTTTATGATGAATGGATGCTTTATTTTTTCAAATGCTTTTTCTGCATTGATTGATGTGGTTATGTGATTTTTTTGTTTTTTCTTGTTAGTGTTTTGATGTCATTGATTACATTAATTAATGTTCATATGTTGACCCACCCTTGCCTACCTGGGATAAATACCACTTGGTCATGGTGCATAATTCTCTTTGGACATTGTTGGATTAGGTTTGCTGACATTTTATTGAGCTTATTTGCATGTATGTTTGTGAGAGATAACAGTTTGTAGTTTTCCGTTCTCATAATATCTCTGTCTGATTTTGGCATGAGGTAATCCTGTCCTCATACAATGAACTGGGAAGTACTTCATCTGTTTTCTGCAATAGAGTATAGGAAGGTGGTAGATTTTCTTCCTTAAATGTTGGCTTCAGTTCTCCTGTGAACACATCTGGGCCAGGGGCTTTCTGTTTTGAATGTCATTATTTGTTTACTCAATTTTCATAACAGATACAGGCCTATTCTCATTGTGTATTTTTGTGTGTGTGTGAGTTCGGTAAACTGTGTCTTTTAAGGAATTGGTCCATTTAATGTAGGGTGTCAAGTGTGCAGAGTTGTTCATAGTATTTATTATTTGTTTAATGTCCACAGGATCTGTATTGATGTCATGTCATTCATTTCTGATAATAGTAATTTCTGTCTTCTGTTCATTATCTTTTTAGTTAGCGTGGCTATAGGCTTATCAAATTTATTGATCTTTTTAAAGAATCAACTTTTCAGATGTTTATTTTTTCTCTAGATTTTCTTTTTCAATTTTATTTCTATTCTAGTTTTTATCTTCTGCTTCCTTTCAATTTAATTAGCTCTTTTTTCCCCCTAGTTTCCAAAGGTGGAAATGTAGATTATTGATTTTAGATGTGTTTTTTTTTAAAGTATGCATTCAGTGCCATAAAAATTTTTGAGAACACTGTTATTCCTGTATCTTACAAATTTTGGTGTCATTTTCTCTCTCTTTTTTTATCTGGTGGCTGGCCAGTATGGGAATCAAAAATCCTTGACCTTGGCATTACAAGGCTGTGCTCTAACCAAGTGAGCTAACTGGTCAGCCCCATTTTCACTTTCATTTATCAAAAATATTTTTAATTTTTCTTGGTTTTTCTTTTGTTTGTTTGTTTTTTTTAACCTGTGTATTAGAGTGTGTTGTTTAATCCCACTGTATTTGGGGATCTTGTAGTCATTGCTCTGTTACTGATTTCTAGTTTAATTCTTTTGTGGTCTGGGGGCACATATTGTATGATTTCTATTATGTTAATTTTCTTAAAATGTGTTATGTGAATCTGAATATGGTCTTAGTGGCTTTGTTTATGTGAGTTTGAGAAGAATGTCTATTGTATTGTTGTTGGAAGAAGTATTCTGTAGATATCCATTATATCCAGATCATGTTATTGAGTTTAACTATGTCTTTTATGGTTTTCTGTCTGCTGAATTGGTTCATTTTTGATAGAGGGTGTAGAAATCTCCAGTTTTGATGGTTGGTTCTTCTGTTTCTCCTAGAAGTTCTGTTAGGTTTGGTGTCACAAAGTTTGATGATTGCTTGTGAGGCACATACACATTAAGAATTGTCCTCTGGGAGAACTAACTCCTATATTATGATGCAATCCCACTTTTTCTTTTCCCTTTGTCCTGTGTTTAAAGATGAAGTGTTTCTGCAGATTCTGTACTTGTTCTTTTTTTACTTTCAACCTCTGAGGTTCATTCACTCTGATTCTTCAGATAACATGGAAATTTTGATACTTTTCAAATCTTTGTTGTCAGCTTAACTTTCTCTCTTGAACACTGAAATCATATGTCCAATTGCCACATGGACATTTCCACAGATATTTCAAGTAGTATGTATTCAAGTCTGTTTCACTTTTGCTCTTTATATTTTTCTCCCATTTTTCAAACTGCTTTGCAGTTCCAGGACCTAACTAGCTGTGCTTACATAGATAGCCTGAGAGTAAAACTCTTTTTTAAAATTTCTGCACAGCAACTTACTACCACATTCTGTTTCTGCTTTTTCATTCCCTATTTCTTTTTTTATAGTGCTAAGTTTCTCTTCTGTGTGCTTATTTCTCTGTGTTGTAATGTAGTTGGTCTTCTGTCACCCTGTTTTCTTTTTCCCTCTGGCTCTCCCTAAAAGCCTTTTCCATTCTTCTTGTAGTAGGTGACTATTAAAACTCAAATAAAGTTATGTACTTACAGGATCACATTGTTTGCTCCCTGTGGTTTAGAAAGTTGCAGTGTACACCCTGGTGTGGACACAAGCAATCCTTTGGCAAATGGGAAGGAAATTTTGGAATGCCTTTTTAATGTACTTTTAATTCATAAGAAGGTAAAAAAGCAACAATAACTACAAAAAAAGTTTTAGTGTATGAAATAGGTCACATGTTTAAGTGCAAAACCATTCTGTAATTGGTTGCTTCAATATTGTTTATCTCTTATGCCACCCAAGATCATTCACTCAGACATGGTGCTGTGGGTGGTTCCATTAATGTGGAGTGTGTTCCTTGTGTTCTTGTGACTGGACTTTTGCTGTTGCCTCATATTCATGAGACCATGCAATTCACATGGAAGAGTTTAACTCCTTTGGCATTCCAGTGAAGTGCAAAGTGAATACAAAATAAAACTATATTTTCTATTTATTTCTCATGCCCAGCTATATTGAACTTGTGTTTAAATTTGTTCATCTAACACAGTATTTCAGGTATGTATTTATACTTATGTCTTTATGCCTGTTTATACTCTCCTTGGGAAAGAAAAATTTTATTCACACTTTTATCACTAGCAACAAGGATATTTCTTAAGGTATAAACTAAGTTTTGTAATATTATTTTTATTAATTGATAACTTATTACATTACCAGGATATTTGTCTTTTGATTTTTCTTCCTCCCATTCTGTGGAGTACAACAAAGTGTCATCTTATATAAGACACATATAATGCATGCACACACAGAGGTGTGAACTCCCAGATTTCTTTTTTGTGACCCAGGAATGTTGACTTGAGAAAAATGTGTCATTCCAGGAGGTGGTATCATTTGAAGATGTGGCTGTGGACTTCACCTGGGAGGAGTGGCAGGACCTAAATGATGCTCAGAGGAATTTGTATAGGGATGTGATGTTGGAGACCTACAGCAACCTGGTGTCACTGAGTGAGTAAAACTCTCCAGTAACTTTCAGGAGAAACAGTTTCTTTTTTGTTCATAAATATAGGTACCATTTATAGGGTTTCACACTATTTTGGTAAGATTACATTTTTTGAAAATGTGCTCTCACAAGGTTCAAATTGGCCTCTTTTTTGCACAATGTCTGA
This sequence comes from Galeopterus variegatus, assembly GCF_000696425.1. NCBI lineage: Eukaryota > Metazoa > Chordata > Mammalia > Dermoptera > Cynocephalidae > Galeopterus > Galeopterus variegatus. The sequence continues at coordinate 67,760 of NW_007735728.1, read as the reverse complement.
AGCTGAGCTTTTGCCATTCTTCCAAGGATCAGACTTAGCAGTTGTACAAAGTCCTACATTACTTCCCATTAATAGAACACTGTATTAACAAAGCTGAGGTGATTGTCAGGTTAGAAGGAGCAGAGCCATGGACAATAGAACAGTGCCCAAACCAGATCCTGCAAGATTTGTCAGCGCATACAGTGCAGAAGCCAAGAAAAGTAAAGCTCATTAGATGTGTTGGCAGTGTTCAGCTGTTTCTAGCTATTGTCCCCCCCCAAGTCCCAGACTTGAGGATAGTTCATCTGCAATCCTGTATTGCATAATCTCCAAGGTGCGGTGTCCCATGTACATTGCAATAATTTATTTTGCTGAATCTGTTTTGTATGTACCCCAAATCTAATTCCTACATTTCTCTTGTTTGACATTTATTTTTCTTATTTGCTTTCTTAACATTCTCAGTTGTGCTTGTGTCTTCAATTCTCATGTACCTTTTTTTTCATACTGTATCTGTTTGTTTTCTGTTGTTTCTGACAGAATACCTGCAACTGTGTAATTTATGAAGACAAAATCTTTCTTACAAGTCTGTTCTGGAGTCTCAGCATTCCAAGTTCAGAGGGTTGCATCTGGTGAGGGCCTTTGTTCTTGTGGGGACTCTTCACAGAGTTCCAAAGTAGTGCAGGGTATCACATAGCAATTCACTAAGAAAATAGGAAAAGAGGTAGAGCACTGAGCCTTGTACAACCACATCAAAAATCATGAAGTGGAAGAGAACCCTTCATGGGAGAATGGAAAGGGGTGGTCCTTGACTTTGAAGGAAAACCAAGAGATTCTGGGTGTCAAGGCCATGTGAACTAAGGGTTCCATGTTGAGGGGATAAGATTGTTGATTGGGAGTAGAGTTCAAAGTTAATATTTTTCTGTTTTCTTTGTGGAAATCATTCAGAAAAAAACTAAAATGAGAAATGTGCAGGACAGTCATTTTATGAGAATAGAAGACCACGAAAACTTCACTGCAAAAAACGAAAGCTTTCAAAAGAAATGAATTATCAGGTGGTTGTCCATGTGCCAGAAATTGGGAATAGAATACATCTTGATTTCAGAAGGAGTCAAAAGAACATATTTCCAAGATGGTGGGAACAGCCTTGGATGCAGAACCAAATATTTTAGAACAGAAGTGGGTGTCTAGGGTGGAGAACTGACATTTCCTTTATTGTAATGGTGTATGAGAAGCAGAGGAAGTCATGTTAAATGAAAACTTGGAGGAAGCTATCATTATCTAGGGTGGAGAAAAGGATATTTTATCCTTTGAAAAACTTCCACATTCCTATAGCCGTTTTCTGAGGGAGAAGTGTAAAGCATATAAACATAAATGCAAAATCCTTATCCTCAGCCATGTTCCTGCATATGTGATAAAAAATTGGCTCACTTTTGTACCTGAAAGTAGCTGATGAAGGAAAACCTAGCTATTTTCATAGTGAAATAATGAAAAAATAGCAGTAGGAGACACCCATTGTTGTAAAAATGAAACAGAGAAAATGGTGCCTTCCAATCCTAGTAACAAAAGATTTTTTTAAAAAAATCAATAATGGATGTTTCATTTCTTTAGAAATGAAAGGTGTTTAGTTGAAAACTACAAGTAGGCAGAAAATAAAAATCCTTAAATAGGGCCGGCCCTGTGGCGCACTCGGGAGAGTTCAGCACTTGGGAGCGCAGCGGCGCTCCCGCTGCGGGTTCAGATCCTATATAGGGATGGCCGGTGCGCTCACTGGCTGAGCGCAGTGCGGACGACACCAAGCCGAAGGTTGCGATCCCCTTACCGGTCACAAAAAAGGACAGAAAAAAAATCCTTAAATATTTGTTCATACATTAAAATTTAAAAATTTTAACAAAGAAAAAGAGAAAACATGACATAACATTAGAAAATATATCAGTACAATATTACACTGTGAGTAGGAAAAAATTCCATAAACTCATGAAACCAACATCCATTGTTGATTTTTTAAAATAACCTTTTGTTATAAGGATTGAAGGCACTTCTATACCTTTACTTGAGCAATCAATGAAATGTGGTGATGTGTGGTTCATTATTAGTTGTATTTTTCTCATTTCAGATGTCCAGATAGATGATGACCTCATGGAGAGGAACCAAGAAAGTCATGGTAGATGCTTGCAGCAAATTGTAATCACCAACAGCAACCCATCAGCTGAAGAGAGAGCTGTGTTAGGGAAATCATTCTATTTGAATTCATATCAGGTTTTAAATCTGATTATAAATGATGGAAACTATTTAGGAAAGGGACTTCAGGAGTTTTACATATGTGAGAATGCACTTCTTCCTAGAGAGCCTGATAAGGTGCCTGCTGGAGAAAAACCTGATGACCATCATATAACTGGAAAATTGCCCAGACATCATGAGCATCTCAGTCATCATCGCAATATTCAAACTGGGAAGCAGCCTTTAGAATACAGTGTAAAAGGGAAATCCTCCAACACAGAGCCAATAATATTTACACATGAAAAGATTCATATGGATGAGACCACCTATAATTATAGTGAATATGGGAAAGGCTGTGGTAAGTCAGCTGTCATTGCCAAGAAAATAAATCAGGTAGAAAGGAAAACTTTCCAATGTGATATATGCAGGAAAATGTTCTATAAGAAGTCTGAACTCACTAAACATCAGATTATGCACACAGGAGAGAAACACTATAAATATACCAAATGTGAGAAAGCTGGTATTAAGAAATTATACCTTTCCTCCCATCAGAGAACACCTACACAGGATAAGCTTAATGGTCATAATGAACATGAGAAAGTTGTTTGTCAGAAGTCAGAACTTACAATGCATCAGAGAACTGACACAGGAGAAATGTACTATGGGAGTATTAATTGTGGAAAAAGCTTTTGTGAGAATTCACTTCTCAGCCATCCTGAGAGAATTCACACAGGTGAAATACCAGATGGATGTAATGAATGTACAAAATTTTTCTACCATGAGTCTGCCCTCACTGTATATCAGAGAATTCACACAAATGAGAAACCATGTAAAGAATATAAGAAATTTTTTTACAGTAATTGTGGCAAAGCTTTTCTCCAAAAGTCACACTGCAGCAGTCATCAGAGAACTCACACAGGTGAAAAATCAGGTGAATGTAAAGAATGTGGGAAAGCTTTTAGTGAAAAGTCACACGTTGGCATTCATCAGAGAACTCACACCTCAGGTGAGAAACCATATGAATGTAGAGAATGTGGAAAAACTTTTAATCACAGGGGAGAATTCAGCAGGCATGAGAGAACACATACAGGTGAGAAACCATATGATTGTAATGAATGTGTAAAAGCTTTTAGCCAAAAATCACACTTCAGCATTCATCAGATAATTCACACAGGTGAGAAACCATATGTATGTAAAGACTGTGGGAAAGCTTTTGCCCACAAGTCAGACATCAGGAAGCATGAGAGAATTCACACAGGTGAGAAACCATATGTGTGTAAAGACTGTGGAAAAGCTTTTAGGGAAAAGTCACAACTCAGTAGGCATGAGAGAATTCACACAGGTGAGAAGCCATATGAATGTAAAGACTGTGGGAAAGCTTTTACCTGCAAGTCATACTTCAGCATTCATCAGAGAATTCACACAGGTGAGAAACCATATGTGTGTAAAGACTGTGGAAAAGCTTTTACCCACAAGTCGTACTTCAGCATTCATCAGAGAATTCACACAGGTGAGAAGCCATATGAATGTAAAGACTGTGGGAAAGCTTTTACCTGCAAGTCATACTTCAGCATTCATCAGAGAATTCACACAGGTGAGAAGCCATATGAATGTAAAGACTGTGGAAAAGCTTTTAGGGAAAAGTCACAACTCAGTAGGCATGAGAGAATTCACACAGGTGAGAAGCCATATGAATGTAAAGACTGTGGGAAAGCTTTTGCCCACAAGTCAGACATCAGGAAGCATGAGAGAATTCACACAGGTGAGAAACCATATGTATGTAAAGACTGTGGAAAAGCTTTTACCCGCAAGTCATACTTCAGCATTCATCAGAGAATTCACACAGGTGAGAAACCATATGTGTGTAAAGACTGTGGAAAAGCTTTTACCCACAGGTCGTACTTCAGCATTCACCAGAGAACTCACACAGATGAGAAACCATATGTATGTAAAGACTGTGGAAAAACTTTTAGGGAAAAGTCAAAACTCAGTAGGCATGAGAGAATTCACACAGGTGAGAAACCATATGTATGTAAAGACTGTGGAAAAGCTTTTAGCCGAAAGTCACACTTTTGCAGTCATCAAAGAATTCACACAGGTGAGAAACCATATGTATGTGAAGACTGTGGAAAAGCTTTTAACGAAAAGTCATACTTCAGCATTCATCAGAAAATTCACACAGGTGAGAAGCCATATGAATGTAAAGACTGCGGGAAAGCTTTTGCCCACAAGTCACACATCAGGAAGCATGAGAGAATTCACACAGGTGAGAAACCATATGAATGTAGAGAATGTGGAAAAACTTAACCGAAAGTCAAACCTCAGCATTCATCAGAGAAATCACACAGGTGAGAAGCCATATGAATGTAAAGAATGGAAAAACTTTTAATTGGAAGTCAAACCTCAGCAGTCATCAGAAGTCACACAGGTGAGAAACTGTATGAATGTAAAGAATGTGGGAAACAAGTTTATTGGAACTCACCATAATAGACATGAACAAACTCACATATGGGAAAATCCCAATTAATGTAATGACTGAGGGAGAAGGTTTTGCCATAAATCTTACATCACATTTTATCAGAGAACTCACACCAAGAAGAAGGCCTATAAATGCACAGCTGTTGCTTGGTATTGAGGTTGGTTCCAGGAGCCCCTGTTGTTGAAAATACTTGCAAGTGATGAAGCCCCTTCTATAAATGGTGTGGTATTCCTATATTACCTATGAGCTTTTATCTGTGTCTTTTCCAGCTTGAGGGGAATATTTATATCACTGAATACAGAAGGAATTCCTTGTAAGTAGTTGTTATACTGTGTTGTCTTTTACTTTTATTATAGTTTCATCTTTTTCTTTTGATTTTTATAAGTGGTTGAATCAGCAGATGTGCAACCCTCAAATATAGAAGGGGGTCAATAGTTGTGAAAGCGTCTTTTATCAGCAATTACAGGGCTGGCTGTAGTTAGTGTATTGTTGTTTAGAGCATGGTGCTGATAAAACCATGGGTCCCTGTACTGGCCAGCCACTGGGGGAAGAAAAAAAAAAAAGAGAAAGAAAGAAAAGTAAAGCAAAAATAATTCATGCTGCAGCAAGCATGAGATAGTTTACACTGGGGGGAAATTCTGCATGGATTAGACTGGGTATTTTCTAAAAACACCTTTTTTTCTTTTGTACATGCATGCAATCTTAGCCTTTAATTATTGTGTGTGGACATATAATTTAGCTCTGTTCAGGGGAGCATGGATATAGGTCATAACATTACTTCCAGGCCAGGCAATAAAAGTGTTCATGCATTTGTGCCAAATTTCTCATTCTCTGGGACTGAAGGGCAGATGACTCCTAGGGTAGAGTCAGGGGCCATAGGTGGGAGAAATTTACTACAATTTAAGACATTGAATTGAAGAAACTAGTTCTTTCCAACTCTATCCCCAAATCCTCTATTCATACTTTACGGAAGAAATACTTACTATGGTTTGCCGTTTCATGTGTTATCTCTTTGTGTTACAACACAAGTAGCCCACTGTGCTAACTGACTTTATGAACTTTCTGAGAGAAGTTACCAGTTCTTGAATATGAGAATATTCACCCAGAAGAGAAACCTGTATTGTTACCTTTTACACCCAAGTCTGCTTATGGGAAAATTCAATTATGGGGAGAAACAATGCAATAAATATGGAACACCTTACCAGGCAGGGACTTCTCATTGAACAGTGACACTAAGTTTATCTTCATCAGTGTCTTTAATGTGTCAAAGCTTTCAACATAACTTCCATTTTTGTATATCAGATAATTTGAAGTGAAAACTATCAATTTATGGGCCGGCCCATGGTTCACTCGGTAGAGTGCGGTGCTGATAACACCAAGGCCACGGGTTCGGATCCTATATAGGGATGGCCGGTTTGCTCACTGGCTGAGTGTGGTGCTGACAACACCAAGCCAAAGGTTGAGATCCCCTTACCGGTCATCTTTTAGAAAAAAAAGAAAAAACTATCAATTTATGTAATGTTAATGCAAATTTTCAAATAGGATTGATAAATGTAGAATCAAAACTGTTTTAAAAGTCTTGACTAACAGTTAAATATGAGTGGGGATATTGCCTGCTAGGGGACATTTGGCTATGTCTGAAGACATTTCTGTTGTCATAACTGGAAGTTAAAAGGTCTAGTGGAAAGAAGCCAGAGATGCTGCTACACAGCCTGCAATGCACAAAACAGGCCCAAGTATGCTGCATTTATGCATATGAGTATTATTTATTAAAAGTTTATCTTGATAGAAGCCAGCACAACTACAGATAGGAAATACTTATGCATAGGATAATAGTGTGACTTACATCAGAATTTTTTTATTATCCTATTCAGTGTTACAAATCATACTTATTCTTTATGCCCCTTATCCAATCTCTACCCTTCCCTTTCCCCTCCCCCTTCTAGTCACCATAGATTTGTTCTCTCCATCTGATAGATTAACTGATCCTCTGTTGGTTTGTTGCATAGATCTATCCAGTACTGAGACAGATGTGATAAAGTCCTGTTATCATAAATTAGATGCTTTTATTCTGTAGTGTGCTTTGTGGAGAGAGTGTTTTTTATTTGTGTGTGTGTGTGTCTCTGCTGGTGCCTCTTGTGTCAATGCAGTTGAGTCTGGTGTACCATCTGCAGAGTGGCTGTGACTGCTGCTATAGAGCATAGCTTCTTTTGCAGTAGCCATGGCAATTGTGGCTATGGGGGCCACCTGCATGAAAATCATGTTTTTGGTATTCTCTATACCTGGTTGTGGCTGGGTTCAGCTTCCCCTGACTCCATACCATAGTACCCTGGTGTGGCCCAGGGTGGTGGTGGTGGCTTTCCTAGTTCCAGTTTGGTTCCGCTTTCCCTAGCTCCGGCCTCTGGACCTTGGCAGGGACCAGACAGTGGCAGCTGCTTGCCTAGTTATGGCTGTGTTCAGGTTCCCCTGGCTCCATGCCTCATTATAAGATGTTGTGGAGCAGTTGGAGAGGAGAAGGGGAGGGGAAATAGGGTGGGAAGAGGGGGAATGAAGTGGAGCATGATCAAAGCCTGTGGCCTCCCTCATTCATTCAGGTGACACCATGGGGCTTATAGCAGTGGCTGGGTTGTCACTGGGCTGGATGCAGATATCAGGGTGTGTGGGTCAAGCCCTTGGCCCCCAACTGCCCCAGCTCAGGAGCCTGGGATGCTTCCTACAGCAGCTCACTGGTTGTCACTGGGCTGGTTTTGATGTCCAGGGAATGTGGCTGAGGCCCTTGGCTCCCCATTGCACCAGATTGGGAGACCAGGGCACTTCCTGTGGTGGCACGATGGTCATCACTAGGCTGGTTGCAGATGTTAGGAGGTGTGTCCAAGGCCCTCGGCCCTCCACTGTCCCAGCTTGGGATCTCAGGGCACTACCAGCATTTCCTCAGTGGTCGTCACTGGGCCAGTTATGGATTTTGGGGGGGGGGCATAGCTGAAGCCCTTGGCACCCCAGAGCCCTGCCTCAGGATCCCAAGGTGCTTGCTGCAGCAGCTCAGTGGCCATTACTGGGCTCATTATGGATGTCTGTGGGGGGGGGGGTTGAGACCCTTGGTCCTCCACAGCCCCATATCAGGAGCCCAGGGCACTTCCTGTGGTGGCTTTGTTGGATGCAGATGTTGGGAGTGTGTGGCCGAGGCCCTTGGCCCTTTGATGCCCTGGCTTAGGGGCTCAGGGTGCTTCCTGTGGTGGCTCAGTGGTTATCAGTGGGCTGGTTGTGGATGTTGGTTGGGCATGGATGAGGCCCTCAGCCCTCCCACCTCCCTGGCTTGGGAGCCCAGGGGCTTCCAGCCGTTCTAGGTTTTATAGGTGCTCTTTGGTGGTGTTAGACCTTTACTAGTAAAGATCAAACTTTGTCTCTGATCTGTGGATATTTTGTTTTTTCTTTCACTTCTGTGTTGGATTACTCACTGTACCCACCACTTAAGCTCTGCACTGGAATTAATTTGTTGTCTTTGGCTTACTTCCAAAATGAAGGAACTTCCTGTGGGGACCAGCACTTGAGCCCTGTTGTTTAGCTAAATCACTGCTTTGCTGCTGATTCCCTGGGGAGGGCTTTCTGTGCAGCTCACGTTTTAATGGTTGACCTTGTATGTACTTCCTGTTCTCGTGAGGTCTGGTTCACCTGGGTTGTGTGGAAACTCTGGTCTACACCTGAGTCTTTTTGGCAAACTGCACCCTAGCTATTCTGTATTCCTGACCAGTCTACACTGAATGATCCAGTGCTGATTGGAGAGCAGATCAGCTGTCTATGCTGTGCACCAGTATTTCCCTGGTGGGCCATGTCCCCAACTGCCCAAACTCCAAACACTTCCCATAGGACAGGCCATGCACTGGCCCCTTGTCATGACTCACTGGCCTCTCACTGGTTACTTTTGTCTGTTGTCTGTGGCTCCTCCCTTCTATATTGGTCCACAGAAACCCTGTTAGTGGTCTTGCTGGCCTGGGGGACACTAAGTCCCTCTTCTCCCCTGCCACTTTTAAGCAACTTCATACAAAGGGCACAGCTGTGGCTTTTGACATCTCTCACTCTGTGTATTCACCAGGTCCAGACTTAAAGTGGCTGGGGCTCAAAATGGTGGGAGTGATGCTTTCTTTGTCTCATCATGGCTTCTCCTGCCTTCATGAACTCCATGGGTCTCTCCTCCTCTTCCCATGAGCTCTAGCAGCCCCAGCATGGCTGTCATTGCTTTTTAATGGTTGTAAATTGGTTGATTTGTCAGACAAAGTGATGCCGGGGACCATCTATTCTGCCATCTTGACTGGAAGGCTTACCTCAAAATTTTTGATATTAAATGCCACTTGTTTTAGTCCGTTTTGTGTTGCTATAACAGAATTACCTGAGACTGGGTAATTTATAAAGAAAGGTCTTCCCGCTCACTGGCTGAGCGAGGTGTGGGCGCAACACTGAGGGTTGCGATCCGTTGCTGGACACGAAAAAAGACAAAAATAAATAAATAAATAAATAAAGGTCTATTTGGCTTATGATTCTGGGACAGCTGTGTCTGGCATCAGCCTCAGGCTACTTCTACTCATGGCAGAAAAGTGGCAGGCAGCCGGTGGGTACAAGCAGATCACATGGTGAGAGAGGAAGCAAGAGAGAGAGAGAGAGAGAGAGAGAGGAGGCGCCAGGGTCCTAGAAACAACCAGCTCTCACAGGAACTAATGGAGCAGGAACTCACTCACTGCCCCTCCTCCCCCAGGGAGAGCATTAATCCATTCATGAGGGATCTGCCCCCACGACTCAATCAGTTTCCAATACTGCCACATTGGGGATCAAATTTCCACATGAGTTTTGGAGGGATCAACACATCCAAACTCCATCACCAGTTTTTTATATTTTGTTAAATTTGTTGGGCCATGTTGCGGCGCAATCAAATCATAAGGCGCCTGCCTAAGTATGGTTCCTGTTCCCTAAAATAGATCAAGCGGTGGCCATCTTGCTGGCGTAAGGCCTCCGCCGCCGTTTCACGAGTGCTTTAATGCACGTAGCTAGAAGTCCTTCTTTTCCGGGGCCCAGTGACTAAGCAGTTTTTGCCCGCCCTGTCATCACCCCTCTTCATAACTTGTGGCTTCCCCTGATTGGATAACCATCTCCTCCCGCCTCTCCTCTCTGTTTCCGCTTTCTTCCTCTATATAAACTCCAACACCTTTCTAATAAACGGAGTTCCGGCTTTGACCACTCTCCTGGCTCGGTGGTGTTCTTTCTCGGCCCCCGGGGAGGAAGACCCTGGGGGGGAAGGGCCGTGCCAGCGTCTCTCATCATCCTGCTCAGCCCCGCAAGGGACCCCTGGCTGGACCGGGGTCTCTTCCCGCTCGGTTTTGTCGGCCTCTGGCTCAGGTAGGCCCGACACAGGGGTTTAGTGAGAAATTGGTTAA
>NW_007735728.1:51790-56885 GCF_000696425.1 Galeopterus variegatus | reverse complement strand
CCTCATCTTTTTTTTTTTTTTTTTTTTTTTTTTTTTTTGTGACCGGCAACGGATCGCAACCCCCAGTGCCCCGCCCGTACCGGACCGGGACCGGCAACAGGATCACAACCCTCGGCGCTGCCCCCGCACCTCGCTCAGCCAGTGAGCGGCCGGTCTGTATGTGGGATCCGAACCCTCGGCGGGAGCGCCGCCGCGCTACCCAAGCGGCGCACTGTAGCAGTGTGCCACCGGGCCGGCCCTCTTCCTCATCTTTTTAAATGGGACCACATAATAGATATGATTATTTACCATGTGCTCTGTGCTTCAGGAATATCTTGTGTTTATATCTGCAGTGATGGAGTGCTATGTTTGTATCTTGCCACTGAGAGGGGCAACAGAGTAAATCCCAGTTGCACTTGTGTGTTGCCTTGTGCATGGCTCTACTTGCACATAGGTCTGCAGACCTAGCAATGGACCCAGAGCCTGTTTTCACTGAAGGAGCCTCCTGGAGTCTGCAGTGGCCCCTTCTCTGTCCTCAGAGCCCTAGTGAGGGGAGGAATCCCAGGCCCCAAGGAGGGGTAAAAGTGAGTAAGACAAAAGGGTCCAGCATAGGACCTGAGGTGTGGCTGAATGCAGGTGTTGCAGGGCCCTGTTGGGCAGAGAGGTCACTTCCACATGCCACCCTTCTGTCCCCAAATCTCCAGTGCCAGTGGGCAGAAACTACAGCACCAGTATTTCTTTATCATTATCCTCTCTGTATTATCTTCTGTTCTTTCGGGGTTGAATTTTTCTATCTTTTTCTTGTTTTTTAGTTGGAAGGTTAGGTCTTTGATTTCAGATCTTTTCAAAGTATACATATTTACAGCTATAAATTTTATTCTAACCCCTTTATAAGTTTTGGTATGTCATGTTTTTGTTTTCAGCCTCAAAATGTTTCTAATTTTTTGTGTGAGTTTATGGCTTACTGGCTGTTTGGAGTTTGTTGTTTAATTTCCACATAATTGCGATCTACTGAAATATTCTTCAGTTTATCATTTTCAATTTAAATCTATTGTATTCAGAGAACATACTTTCTGTGATTTCAGTCCTCACATTTATTGAGGCTATTTTATGGCCTCGCAAATGGTATTTTCTGGGATCCTTCCATGTGCACTTGAATAGAATGTGTGTTCTGTTGTTGGGTGGAGTGTTGTACGTATACATATCTGTAATGTCAAGTTGCTTTTAATGTTGCCCAGGACTCCTATACTGTTGTCAGTGCTTTGCCTAGTTGTTCTATCCATTAGTGAAAGTTGCACTGGACATCTCCAAATATTTATATAGAATAGTCTACTTCTCTCTTAACTTCTTTCCTAATTATTTTCATTTAATGTTGGGCTTCTGTGTTTGATGCTTGTGTATCTATAATTGTCATGATGTTCTCATGACTGACGCTTTTGTCATTATAAAATGTCCATCTTTATCCCCAGTAACATTTTTGGTTTAATATTTATTTTGTCTGATATTAGTGTGGCCAGCCAGTGTAGCTGTATTTGGGTTCTGTTTACATTGGTTGAGTTGTTCTGTGAATCCAAGGGGATCCACTAATAATGATTTTATTCCTTTTTAAAATTTCTAACTTCGGTACTTGTGAGGGGGACATTCATGAATCCAATCTCTCCTCACCCCATGGGGACTTCCCTAAGGGGAAACATTTTAGAGATTTCCCTAGGAGCCCCCAAAGGGAGGGGAAAATTCTCAAGATGTCTTACATTGTTCTAATTCCCTCTTTAGACTAGGACATGGATCCATAGGGGCTGAGGGCTCAGACTCTACAGGGACCAAGGATTCAGACTCTGCACAGGGGTCTAAACATTCAGCCTGCCCAGAGTCCTTCTGCCTCTCATTCTGTGAGACACAAAGAGGAGGAAGACAGAACAAAAGGATCTCAGGATTTTTTTAGGGTCTTTCCCCTCAATTTGAAGAGGAAAATGGGAGTCTCTCCCGATAACCAGCATAGAGCATAATCTTTTTCCTCCCAGAAGGATGGGGATTTATCATTAACATAGAGGATGAGGGCCTGACAGACCCAGTCCTTATTTGAGCCCAACTGTGGCCAAAACACTGAAGGTTTATGAATGGACTCTTTGGTCCAAATAAAACGACAGTACTTTATCATTTTTTGTTTCCCCTTGTTCCTTGTCTGGTAATTCCTCTCCCAGTCCTTTAACATTCTCCCAAGGGACTATCAGAGGGAATGTTGGGAAGAATCTCCTAATTCCTCCCTTCCTTGTTACCCTAGGCCTAGAATTTTTGTTTCCCATTTTCACGTGAGGTGAGTGATCCTTGTGTCTGAGTCTCCCTTAGGTACTCAACCCCCCTTACTGGAGGTGTACACATCAGGACCCACTTCGTCTTTCTCTGGCCGTGTCCCTTGCCAGAAAACAGAACCTCAGATTGAGACTCTGCACTCATTTTGTATCTAGGATATGTCTCAGCCACACACTAGACCTCCGAAAATGCCCAACTACCAAGACAGTACTTAATAGTCCAATTTTCCTACCTTGGCTCATGCACGAGGTTGCCTGGTTGCCACAGTGCCTGCTACACCCCCCCCCAGTGTCGCTTCTGCCGTCCTCAGAATAACAGTCTCAAGTATATCTACAGTCCTGCAAGAAGCTGGGCACCCAAACAGAGCAGGCCACCTGAAATCGGTGGGACACATCTCCCCCTCTATCAGGGTCCCAGTTCCACAGTTGCATAGATCCTGGATGAGTCCCCATATTGTGAGAAACACCCTCACCCACCCAAGGCTAAAGGATGGACACGGAGACACGAGGTACGGCAAAGTGAGACTTTAATTATGGCAAGGTTCGGGTGTCTGATGGGCAGGCACACAGAAAAGGTGTGTAACAAGCAATTTATTTCCTAGTGTGCAAGTCCCTGTCCTCACCTCCTCACTGGCTGAGAGTAGTGTGGGGTGCACAATCTTCCTGGATGACGTCTAAGAGTACCGCAATTTACCACCCCCTTGTAGGAAATTTCTTTGTCTGAGGGCTCAGGACAAGCCTGTGAAAAACTCCCAAACATGGGCCGATCCCGTTGTGCACTCGGGAGAGTGCGGCGCTGGGAGCACAGCAGCGCTCCCGCCGTGGGTTCGGATCCTTTATAGGGATGGCTGGTGCGCTCACTGGCTGAGCGCGGTGCGGCCGGTCTCAAAAAGGACAAAAAACAACAACAAAAAAACCCAAAACAAACAAACAAAAAAAACCTCCCAACCACAACCCTGTGAAGGGAGGAACATTAGGAAATGAAGAAAACAATAAAGGGCTATTAACTCATTGTCATCTCAAGGGCAACTTTATCTATTCAGCAACCCCCCAAGAATGGGCTGGACCAGTCAGACAACTTTTGGGCTGGGCGTGAATTATTTCTGAAAATGAATCACTTAGATTGTTTTCTTACAGTCAGCTTCCAGTCATTCGGCCTTAATCATTTCTCAAAACTCTACAAGAGCCAAAGAGAGAACTGTTAGTTAGCTTTGCAAAGTACTGATTAGCTTCTCAGCCTTGTTCTCCTCTTTAACAAGAAAGATAAGGAAGTCAGGGGATGGGAAGAAAGAGTGGAGAGAGAAAGAAAGAAAAAAAAGTCCTTTAAAAAATCCCCTCCCCCTTGCAGTCCAGGGGGCTTTAGTTCCCAACATGGCTTCAGTCCTGCTCACTCAAACACCAGGACCAGCTGGAAATGTGAGTGGGCTCTGGGTCATGGGGGAGGGTCCTGGCAGTACCCTGGCCCCACACACCTTGTCATTCCCACTGGAGGGCCAAGGTCTGGGGTTCCCTGCAGGAGGGAAGGAGTCATAGAGCTAAGAATGGGGTCACAGGTGCCCTGGGGAGGAGACCTGAGCCCTGCCAGTATCAATCCCCACCCATGACTTGATGCGGGGCCCAGGACAGGGACATGGTGAGCCTCCTCCTCTCACATCAGCCATGCACCTCAGTCCTTTGTGCCCAGCTGCATATGGGGCTGGGGTGGCTGCAGCCACCAGTCCTGAGAATCTCCTCAGTGGGAAGATGAGAATCTACATAATAGGGAGCACGTTGGTGCATGAACTAGAGGTTGAGATGCCTCTGGGTCCCTGTGGAGGGTGGACAGGGATGGACTCTGCATGTTTTCTTTCTCAGAGAGTAACAAGGAACCTACTGTGTGCAGCCAGGGAAGGAACAGAGCAGGCACCGCCCCTTCTTGCCCAGGAGACAGACAGGAGTGTGGCAGGCTACCCTGATGATGGGGAGAGGTGTCCACTGATGGAGTGCTCCCTCGACAGAGGTTATCTGTCAGCCTCTGGCTGGTAGTGAGCCCTGCCACTGCTGGGACAGCCCATGGGCTAGGGTGAGTGCTGGCCTGTGGATGGGTGGGGCAGTCACAGCCCCCACAAGGGCAGTCATGTGGGGCTGTGGGGAAGGAGAGCCCAGGCCTTTGACTGTGCCACCCACCCATGTCCCCAAGCACCAACTCTCCATCCTGGGTGTCGGCTGGACCAGAACTTGGAAAGTGTCTCTCTGCTCCCAGCTCTGTTGCCTCCAGATGCAGGTGACCTACACCAGCTCACCATGCCCAATGTGGGCCTGCAGCACTGTGCCCACCACCTCCTTGCCTTGCTGCATTCCCAGGGAATGTGGAGGCAGAGCCAGATGGGCAGGAGGGCTGGGGAGGGTGCATGTGACAAGGGGACACGCTGGGCCACACAGAGGAAATTCCAGAAGCAGGCAGACTGGACCCTGTGGACTCAGATGTCCTGGCCTTCACCTGAGGGGACACTGGGAGGGTCTGAAAACCCAGGTTTTACACCACCATCTGGCTTCTGGTCCCTGGCAGGCTTGCTGCAGGGCACATGGACCAACGTGCTCCTTCCTGGTCACCCTCTCAGTGGATCCAGAGTCCCTGTCCTTGCTGGACCTTACCTGGGAACAGGGAATCAGGAATTGTCCATGGATCACCAGGACCCCATCAGATGCTAAGCAGAGGAGCCATCCCTGAGGACACTGAGGCCATGAGGCCCAGTAGGGGGCATGTCTCAGGCCACACAGATAAGGACCAGTTTTTTTTTTTTTTTTTTTTTTTTTTTTTTTTTTTT
>NW_007735728.1:48767-51406 GCF_000696425.1 Galeopterus variegatus | reverse complement strand
GATCGCAACCCTCGGTGTTGCCCCCACGCCTCGCTCAGCCAGTGAGCGGGAACCGGTCTGTATGTGGGATCCGAACCCTCGGCGGGAGCGCCGCCACGCTTCCCAAGTGGCGCACTAGCGCAGTGCGCCACCGGGCCGGCCCGATAAGGACCAGTTTTATTTCTTTGGGGCCTTGAAGCAGGGAGGCTGCTTTCTGGCTGCTCCTTTTAGGATGCCCTGTTCTCTGGCAGGTGCTAAAGGGACATGTGAGACAGCAGTTCACAGACAGCACCACCCCAAATAGCTGACCACAGAATCACAAGCAAACAAGGTGGCTTTAGGGTGGCTTGTGACAGCATAGGTGACCAGTATGGGCCATGGCCACCTCTTGCACCACCCGGGGTTTGGCTTCTGGTGGAGCTGGGTGTTCTCATGCATAGTCACCGTCATCCTGCTTCCTAAACTGTGGGCCTCCTTCCCTTTGTCACTGACACCAGTGAGCTCAGCTCTGCCTAGTGGGTGGCAGGCTGCAGGCCCCGCCATAATGGCCACCCCTTCTCCTAGCAACCCCCCTCCCCCCGGCTCCATCCCCACAACTGCACAAACAGGAACAGTGCACTGGGGCCTATTAGACCAGCCCCAGGGAAGGCACAGCTCAACCGATGTCACACTGAAAAAGCTTCTGGATTCACTTACACATGACTCCTAGTCAGACACAATGATGGGGAGAGTTCGTAGTCATCCATCAAAACCTGCTCAGATACTACCTGCCCTGTGGGCTCCCTTCACTGTCTGACTCCACCTGCCTCTGCCATTATTTTTCATGTTTGCCTGATAAAATCGAGGACATCCAGTCAAAGTTGAGTTGTTACAGGGCACACTCAGCCCCTGGCTGAGGCTCCCCAAAATTGACATCGAGCTCACAGGTCTGGCTGCCTGCCCCCAGACTAAAACGAAACAAACAAAAGTCTGGTGAAAATGTAAGTCAACTTTTACTCAGGAATTTGGGTGGCCTGAGGAGGGATGTCAGGCTAACACGTCTCTCTGGTAAACCTGAAGGAGAGTGGCCAGGCTAAAGCCACGTCAGAGACTCAGGGTTACTGAGGGGTTTTTAAAGAGGGGTTTGATGAAATGGAACCTGGGAAATGAAAAGCAGAAGAGAAGGGGATGTGAGCTATGAGGGCCCATGTCTATGAGTCAGGTACAAGGTCTCTCCAAGGCTTCACCTTGTTTCCCCACACACTGCAGCGCAGGCAACTTTAGGTCCCAACATATCTTCAGTCCTGCTCACACCAACAGAATTTTTTTTTTCCTTTTTGTCTTTTTTCGTGACCGGCAACGGATCGCAACCCTCGGTGTCGCGCCCGTACTGGACCGGGACCGGCAACGGGATCGCAACCCTCGGTGTTGCGCCCGCACCTCGCTCAGCCAGTGAGCGGCCAGTCTGTATGTGGGATCCGAACCCTCGGCGGGAGCGTCGCCGCGCTCCCAAGCGGCGCACTGTAGCAGTGCGCCACCGGGCTGACCCACACCAACAGAATTTCGAAGAATAATTTTGTTAGTGTTCACACGTATATTCCCATGCAATATTTCAGATACACTTTGCTGTGGATCAAATGTCCCCCCCCAAACTCAGTGAAACTTAATCCCCACTGTGACAGTGAGAAGAGGGTGGGAAATCCTGTATTGGTAATTGAATGGTGGGATCTTAAAGAGGTGATTAGATTGTAAAGACTGTACCCTCATGGACCGATCCATTAGGAGTTGATGGTTCAATGGGTGGCAATGGGCCTGGTTCTGATGGCTCTAAAAGGAGAGCAGTGAGAAGCTTTGCTGTCTCTTGCTCAGCCCGTTTGTTGCATGATACCCTGCTTGTCTGTGCAGAGTCACACTGCCAGGAAAGCCCTCACCAGATATGTTCCCTGGACTTTTGACTTCCCAGCCTTTGAAACTGTACAAATAAACTTTCTTTCTTTATAAATTACTCAGGTTTGGAATTTTGTTATAAGCAACAGAAATGGACTAATACATACTTATACAAAACAAACAAAACAAAACAAAAAACCCTACTTGTTGCTGATCTAAAACCCAAATCTACAGTGTGTGACAGTGTTTGAGTCTCTGCGTGTGTCTCTGCTAGTGGGACAAGAGGTCCCTGAGGGCCAGAACCAGTGTCTGGTCATTTCTGACCCACCGGCTACCAGGGCCAGTGCTCTGTGCCAGGCAAGCAGGGTGTGGCAGAGATGAGTGGTGGTGCTGGTGCTGGTGCTTCTCACTGCTGGAGACCAGCTCCAGTCGAGTTTGCGGATCCTTGAATGAGGGATGAGGAAGCCGGCAAAAATAAAAAACACAGACAGAGACCTCAATGCATCAGTATGCACGTTCTCTCTCTGCAGGCTGTCAGCGTGTTGCAGCTGGAGCACAGTAGAGCATGAGACAATGCCTTTTATTTAGTTTTTTCTCTGCAGGGGTTTTTTGGCTACTATTTTTATTACATCAGCAAGCTTAATAATTCAAAAAGGACAGGGGAAGCCAGTTGTTTTTCTTTGTTAGCACGTCTCAGGTGATTAGCTTGTGCTTCTTCCTTTTGGTATCAGGTTATCAGATTGGGACCATGTTCTCATTGTCCTGAAGTTAACCTGTGACCTTTCCGGTTGGCG
>NW_007735728.1:37204-48674 GCF_000696425.1 Galeopterus variegatus | reverse complement strand
TGCCACGCTCCCAAGCGGCACACTGTAGCAGTGCGCCACCGGGCCGGCCCTGACTTTATGTTCTAATGGAATGAGCCTACTGTTCATATGGAAAAGGAACAGTGGATATTTGAGCAGCATTATCATGCACATTTTGAGGTTATGCATTGGCTGTGGCCCTATAATCTTGATCTAAATGTTAAAGTGTCCTTGCGCACAGCACCATCCGTCACAAAACCAGTTACATTTGCCTCTTAGGTCTAATTTTGCAGGTTTAATAATTTTACAGCATATATTTTTATCCCAATATCTAATTCTTAATGATTTATTTAAAACTGGGCACCACCAAGTAAAGGGGAGTTCTACAGTTTTGTTCCCATATACTTAATTTGACCCAATCATATAATTTCTCATTAATGCCAACCATTCTCTTGCCATTAATATAACCTCCAGTAAATGATGTTTGCCAACTTACATTAGGCTGCAGCTCATATTTAGTCATGAGCAGTGCTTTTGGAACATATGTTGGTGTGGTCAATTTATCATAAGGGGATAATTTTGAATTGCCCAATTTACTTGGATCCTCTGTGGGAATGTTTAGTTCAGTGACTACAAAGTCATTTGTGTTATTATTATTATTTTTTTTTGTCTTTTTGTCTTTTTCCGTGTCCGGCAACGGATTGCAACCCTCAGTGTTGCCCCCGTACCGGACCGGGGACCGGCAACAGGATCGCAACCCTCGGTGTTGCTCCCGCGCCTCGCTCAGCCAGTGAGCGGGAACCAGTCTGTATGTGGGATCCGAACCCTCGGGCGGGAGCGCCGCCGCGCTTCCCAAGCGGCGCACTATCCAGTGCGCCACCGGGCCGGCCCCCATTTGTGTTATTTTTATAATCTTTTGGGAATTTAGAGAACTGCCATGCTAACCAAAATATTGAAAGAGAAGGCAAAAGCCACAAAGCGGAGGCAGGCAGCTTCTGGTTGCAGCAAGTGCTCGTAGCTGCGGCTTTGCCAGCAGCTCTGCCTCCAGCGGCCTTGCCAACTTGGAGAGGGCAGCCCAAGCTGACTCCTTTAGGATCCTGCCATGGCATGGACCTCGCCATCTCACACCCCTGGATTGCTTGAGGGAATCACAGGGGCCTGAATTCTACCTCAATGCATATTTTTAAGCTTTAGTTTACACACAAGTGAGGAAGAAAGTTGACTGTTCACTTGTCTCCTCACTGTTAACTGGGCACCTAGGCTGTGCCAGCTGATGGGTCTGATTTTGATGATTCTGCTGTGAAAAGCTCAGCCCTGGAGGGGAAACAGACACGACACGGGAGGGCCATGTTGGAGAGAGGAAAATCAGGTGGGAGAGAGAGTGGGTGTGTTTCCCAGGGTGGGCATTATTGGAGCTGGGTCTCTGGGGCGGGCAAGAGTCTGAGGATGAGAGTGTGGTAGTTAAAAGCAGAACAGGAAGGCTCTGGATGCCACGTTAAAATGGTGGAGATTATATTGATTGATTGATTTCTGAACGGTGCAGAGATCGAACTGGAGACCTCATTGAACAGGACCACACTCTAACCAATTGAGTTAATTAACTCAGCCCATAATTGGAGATTTTTAAACCTGGGGCAGACACAGCTGTGCAGGACCCTCATCTGGATGGTCTTCAAAGAGCCCAGCGAGGGGTAGCAGGACATCAGGAGACCTCAGCAGCAGCCAAGGCACAAGGGGATAGGCGTGACTTTGAGAAGTGGGATGGGAAGGAGAGGCTCATGTCAGAGGCATGTGAGAGTCCAGGGCCAGGCGGTGACGCAGGTTAGGGGAGAAGGATGACGAGGAGCCGTCCAGGGTGACTCTGGGCACGCGAGGTAAAGAGGTGGTGACAGCAGACGTCTGTGCCCCTCACGGCAGCAGCACCCTGCAGGCGTCGCGAGGACTGACCTTCCCGAGGGACGAGGCTGCGGCCACGCTGAGCAGGTTCTCTCGGGCTGACGACGATTCCTAACCGCGGGCAGCCGGGCCGCCTCCACCTGCAGCGCCGCGGGGTCTGTGGGGACAGCTCGGGAGGAGCGGCCCTGCCTGTCCCTCTCCAGCAGCGACGGCGTCCCAGCGGCCGTGTTCTTGGGGCTTACCCCGAGCGCTGGACATGCCCGTGACCGGCTCTGGGCGGCGTCGGGCCTCTGTGGTCCTCTCTCCGCGGCAGCGCCTCGCGTCCCGCAGTCTCAGGGGAGCAGCCGCTGTCGCCTGAGCCCGGGCCTGTGCCCAGCCCTTCCCGCTGTGCCTCGGCACCGTCCACCCACGAGGCTGAGGCGGTGATGAGCCTTCCCCTCCCCAAACTCTGGGGGTTGGGGACAGGGTTGGGTGAGGAAGGGACAGGAGGACCAGAGCGGGTCCCGGGGACGGCCATGGTCTGGAGGGCGGCAGGGGTGGTGGCGTGTGGAGGGGGTGGTGGTGGCACAGGGGCTGGTGGGTGTTGGGTTCGGTGAGATGGAATAAGAGAGGCCCGAGCCAGGAGCCATTTCATCCAGAAGCTTTATTTCCACTAACGTGGAGGGGACACTGAACCAGATCAGTCCCCGAACCAAGGAAAGCAGGAGGTTTATGGATAAGACTTTTAGGGAGGTTCTGACACAGTAACGGGCAATTTCAATGTCAGTGGTGTGCAGGTGACACAGCCTGTCTGGCCCAGTGACATCTGGTCGGTTAGGTCATGAGCTCCTGACTAGCCACTATCTCAGCACAAAGCGTTCCAGCCCGAAGCCTGCTACACGCAGCCGACAAGACGTTCCCTTGATGATAACGGTCATGGTCACATTTACTCCCTCCCAGGAGAGGAACCTCAGTTCCCAGAGCAGGAAGGGAGGGACAGAAGGGGAAAGTCGCTTAACCAGGCCTGACAGTGGGGAGCCGAGAGGGGACGGTGGGGCCATAGCAGGAGGATGGCGGGTAGAGGGGCATGTGGGGAGTGGTGGGTATACACAGCCCTTGTGGTCTGATGACATCCGGTTAGTTAGGGCACAGGCTCTCGATTAGCCACTATCTCGGTACAAAGCATTCCAGCCAGAAGCCTGCTAAATGCAGCCCCCAAGGCGTTACTTTGATGATAATGGTCTGGTCACGTTCACCCCTTCCCAGGAGAGGAATCTCAGCTCCTGGATCAGGAAAGGGAAAGGGGAGGGGAGAAGGGGAAAGTCGCCTAACCTGGCTGTGCCTAAGCTCGCAGCGAGGCCTGACAGTGGGGAGCGGAGAGGGGACGGTGGGGCCATCGCAGGAGGATGGTGGGTACAGGGACATGTGATGGGTATAGGGGGACAGTGGGGAGTGCAGGGGATGGTAGGGCCTAAAAGGGACTGGGGGGCCTAGGGGGATGGAGGTGGGTCATGGGGGAGATGATGGTTATGGGGGTGATGATGATTATAGGGGGATGGAGGTGGGTTATGGAGTGATGATGGTTATGGGGGTGATGATTATAGGGGGACGGAGGTGGGTTATGGGGTGATGATAGTTAGAGGGGATGGAGGTTTGCTATGGGGGTGATGATGGTTATAGGGGATGAAGGTAATTTATGGGGGTGATGATGGTCACAGGGGATGGTGGGGGGTACACGGGGTGGGGGTGGAGCGAGCTTCACCATTTCACTCAGGACTGTCTCTGTTCACCTCGGGCAGCTGTAGTTCCAGAGTCCTGTAGTGTTTCCAAGAGCAAAGGAAATGAATACATCTCTGGTAAGTTATTTATTGTATTTTACTAGCTTCATGAGGGTTCATTAAGATAGTGAAAGAAAAAGAAACAAAATTCAGCATCAGAGAAATATACAAAAAGGAGAGTTGTCATGTCGATACGGGCATTGTTATAAGACCTTAGAGCCATCTAAGTTGAGTGCAAGTTGGTCTCTGGTCGTTCTGATACTATGGCAAAAAGACACATTGTGATATGCTTTGAATTGACCCTAAGAAGGCAGGTAGCTAAATTATCATGAGGTAAGAAGTGTGAAGCAGAGTCTTTATTGGGCACATAGACGATGGCATGGACGGTGTTTCACTACCAACCTGGAAGTAAACACTCAGCGTTGTGCAGTGGTCATGGATGCCTAGAGCTAAAGCACAAATCAGGTAGTAAGAGGTTTTTCTGGAATTACTGAGATAGTGTGCTCCCAGCCAGCCTTTGAAAGTCCTCACCTGATGCGTGGTTACAGCCTGGTATGTGTGGAGGGTGGAATCTACTGCAGGTTCTTACATAACTCTCCACACCTTTCTCTCGGCTGCTCTGTGTCTGTGGGTTGTACCAGACAGTGCCAAGTGACACTTTCTGATGGATGTGTCCATTGCTGATGTGAACTTTACCATCCTCAATGTGATCTTAGTTCACTTCTTCAAAAGTTCTCCAATAACTAACTTATCATCCAAAGACTTACATGCATTACCTTCCTTGAACCTTCTGCTGTGTTTGAAACTACTACTCATGATTTTTCCCTGGAAATTGTTCTCTGTTAGTTTTAAACATGACCTTGCTGATGGTTTCTTCTCTTTATCCCCTGAATTCCTTATTTTTCTTCTTAAAACAGCTCATCCATGTATTCCATCCTGTTCCCCATTTGTCCCTCTCTGAAGTTCTTCTTGACTGATGTGACTTTCTGTGCATTGACTGTCCTAACTGTGTCTCTCCTGCTTTTAGTTCTTTCCCAGCCTTTACAACATACATTCAACTTGATGTTTAATGCTTCTCTGTGTCTCTCCAAAAGCCACCTCAAGCTCCACAAATCCAAAATGAAACCACATTCTCCATTCTTTCCCTATAATGAAGGTACTTCAAAAAGTTTAGGGAAAGATTTCATTATCTTTTAGTTCTACTTTTCCATGAACTTTTTGAAATGTGCTCGAATGTGGTATTACTACCAAGTAGTCTTGACCCAAACAACCAACAGGGGATTTTTCCTGGTCCCCTCCCTCTCTCAGTTCTAATCTCTTCTGGTGTCATGTCCCACTATTTTTTGCTTCTGTGTTTCTAAGCTTTTATTCTAATGCCACATGCAGTGCCTATAAATGAGGAGGAACTGTTGGTGCTCAAAAGGAGACACAGTAACTTCCTTTTTACATTGGAAATGTCACTCTTGGCAAAACCTGAAGGGTGTGTTTGCTCAGTGATGAGGTTTGATCCTTCCTGAGCTGTGCTACCAGCCAGCAGCTGTGGTGACAGTCACAGGAGTCACTGGGAGAAAGCACACAGGAGTTAGTGGGATGCATTTGAACAAGAGTCAAGAGAAAGATACACAAAGAATAAAAACAGGGAGCATAGATTTTACTCATTTGTTCCTTTTGCTGATACATAGTTCCCTGATTTTATCAGTAGTTTGTACTAATAGAAAATTGTATGTTTCTAGCTCACAAATGGCTTGTCCTGTTTTCAAACACTTTTAAAGATTGTATTTAATTCTGTTATTTCACCTAATCACTAAAAAATTAGTAGAGAAATACAGATTTATGCACCAATCATATCTATGATTATGTATTATTACGCCTGTAGTTAATAGTTGGTTAAAAGCTTTTTATTATGATAAAATATACATAACATAAAATTTG
Organism: Galeopterus variegatus; assembly: GCF_000696425.1. Taxonomy (NCBI): domain Eukaryota; kingdom Metazoa; phylum Chordata; class Mammalia; order Dermoptera; family Cynocephalidae; genus Galeopterus; species Galeopterus variegatus. The sequence goes on along the minus strand of NW_007735728.1, from coordinate 43,131 downwards.
ACACTTTAATCATTTTTAAGGTTATAGTTTAGTGGTATTAAGTTTATTCACATTGATTTGCAACCATCACCACCATCCAGCTACATAATTTTTTTCATTTTCCCCAAATCCTTTACTCATCATACACTAAATCCCTACTCCCCTCTATATCAGGCCCTGGCAAGTACAATTCTACTTTCTGTCTCTAAGAATTTGTCTATCATAAGAACCTCATGTACGTGGAATCATACCATGTTTGTCCTCTCGTAATGTTTGTCAGTTTTTTCCCTTACTTTTTAAAGCTCAATAGTATTCTATGATATGTGTAGACCATCTTTTGTCTCTCCATTCATATGCCAGTGGACACTTGGGCTGCTTCCTCCTTTCGGCCACTGTGAATAATGCTGCTGTAAACATGCAGGTGCTGATGTCTGTCTTAGTCCCTGCTTTCACTTGAGCTTTTTATTATTAAAGTTGTGTGTATCTTTTCTTATATTTTTATTTTCAATCAGTGTCTTTGTATTTAAACTACATCTCTGGATAGCATATTGTTGAGTCTGTATTGTTGTTTTTAAATGAAGTCTGACAATCTCTACCTTCACATAAATATTTGCTCAATTTGCATTGTTATTAATATGATTGAATGTAGAACATGAAGATAAGCTCATGTTCAGATTTCACTGATGAATTCTATCAAACATTTGGAGAGTTAGTATCAATTTTTTCCAAACTCTCCAAAAAATAGAAGCAGTAGAAACACTTCCCAGTTCATTTTGTGGGGCCAGTATTACTGTGATAACAGAACCATACAAAGACATCATCACAAGAAAAGAAATATTTTCACCAATATAGCTCATGGGTATAGATGAAAAAATCCTCAACAAAATATGAGCAAAAAGAATCCATCCTCTGGGCTGGCCCGTGGCTCACTCGGGAGAGTGTGGTGCTGATAACACCAAGGCCACGGGTTCAGATCCTATGTAGGGATGGCCGGTTCGCTCACTGGCTGAGCGTGGTGCTGACAACACCAAGTCAAGGGTTAAGATCCCCTTACCGGTCATCTTTTTAAAAAAAAAAAACAAAAAAAGAATCCATCCTCTGACCAGGATTCATCCCAGGAATACAAGATTGGTTAACAGCCAAAAATCATTTAATATAATACAGCATATCAATATGATAATTAACAAAACCACACAATCATCTTAATAGATGCAGAAAAAATATTTGACAAAATTCAACTTTCTTTCATGATGAAAACACTCCACAAAGGATGAGTAGAAGGGAACATTCTAAACTGGTAAAGGGCACATAAAAATTCAGAGCTCACATCACCTCTAGTGCATACTTATTTCCTGGGATTAGTGTCAAGGTAAATATATCCACTCTCAACACATCTATTCATTACTGTACTGGAGGTGCTGGCCAGGGCCACTTGGCAACAGAAATAAATAAATGGCATTTATATTGAAAGAAAAATTTCAATTATTTTTAGATTCTAAAGTCAGAAGCAAGATGGCTCTGGAAACATCAAGGCTGAGTTCCCTGGATCTGCAGAACAGAGTCACTGAGGGGCAATTGTGGGATCAGAGAAGACACAGGAGCTGGAACAAGGCAGGCCATACATTAGGAAAAGAGAAACCATGGATAGGGGTTGGTCGAGGGTCTAGGCTCTCACATGCCCCATCCAACCACCTGCAAATTTAATGTTTCTTCCTCATCCCACACTTAAGTCCACATCAACCTGGATGACTCAAGTGAGGCATTTTCCTGCTTGGGGAGGACCAGTGGTAGGAACGGCAGCTCTGAGACACCCTTTGTGAAGCTCCTTGCCTCATTTGTATCAGAAACCAGGGAAGAAAAGCCAAAGCTAATTTCTATCTCACAAAAAAACAAATAACTAAGGATTTGATAGAACAGTGCATGGAAGCTGGGTGTTCGAGCAAATAATTATTAACCTCTAGATATAAATTAGAGTAAAGATTATGGAGTGCACCTACCCCATGACTCCGTTATTTTATTCCAGTATAAGGTATACTCTAGAGCAGTGTTTCCAACTGAGTAACATAATCCACTTAAGGCTCACAGATTAGTGTATTGGGTGAGAACGAACATCTATTTAATAGATTCAATGAGAGTTACTACGTTAATTTCTTGATTGGTAACAAATTTAAAGTAAAATTAAGACTTGATTTTTCATGCTTTAGAATATATAGTAAAAATACATGTGGGTTCCGTAACCACAATATCCTTAACCAAACTGAAAAAGTTAAAGCTAATTATTGATATCATCAGCTGCCTCTCCCACACTCAAATTTCCTCATTCATTCCACATGTGTCACACTGTGGAACCAGGATTTAATAGGGAAGCAGAATGTCACATGCTGTTATGTGGGTAGGGACCAGTACTGACCATCAGGTCCTGGTCTGCAGGCAGCAGGACTGACGCCCTGGGAAACAACGGAAACCTCATCATTTGGTTCCTAGTGGACTGAGCAGAGGCTTGTGGGAAATGTAGGCTAAGCCTTCAGTGACGTCACCAGATCATGAACAGAACTTCTAGTTCCTTCTGTGTATGGACCAGCCCCCCACTTCTGTCAGCTTCACTCAGATATCTGTTTTCACCACAGAGGGGGAGTAGGAAGGAAGTTGTGGCACAATAGGTTTTTTAAAGTATATTCTAATTTATTTTGTGGATACTTCTTTTATTCACAGGTTATCCTGAAGGATATCATTCAATTTTCAAATATCTGAGTGTTTTCTGGATTTTTGTTGTTATTGGTTTTTAATTTAATTTCATCGTAGTCAGAGCATACATGAGAAGATTTTGGCATTGAGACTTGTTTTATATCTCAATGTGTGCTCTGTCTTGGTGACTGCTCCACATTGTGTGCTATAAATATCAAGTAGGACAAGAATTTGTCTCTTAGATCAGTAGTCGTACTGATTTTTATCTTGTTGTTGCATTAGTTATTGAGAAGGAGTATTAGTTCTCCAACTATGGTTACACATTTGTCAATTTCCCACCTTAGTTCTGTTGCTATTTTGTTTCAGGTGTAGTCATGTGTCACATAATGATGTTTCAGTCAGCAACAGACCACTCATGTGACCGTGATTGAAGCGATAGTCTGTATTAAATACCTTAGATGTGTAGTAGGCTGTGCTGGCTAAGTTTGTGTAAATGCACTCTACTGTTGGCACAACGAAAAGGTCACCCAATGACGCATTTTTTAGAATGTATTTCAGTCATTATGTGATGCATGACTGTACTTTAGGAACTGTGTTTAGGCACAGGCACATTTATAATTATTATATCATACTCACATATGATTCTTCTATTATTATTAAAGTGCTCTCTTTATTTTTGGTAATATGTTTGTACCAAAGTGGTTTCTTGTCATTTCATTTTATTATTTTTTTGCTTGTATTAGTATCTCCACTAATGTGTGTGTAATGTATGTTTTTCTTTTCTTTTTCTTTACTTTCACTCTGTTTCTTTGTATTTAAAGTATATGTCTGTGTGGGCCGGCCCGGTGGTGCACTGCTACAGTGCGCTGCTTGGGAGCGTGGTGGTGCTCCCGCCGAGGGTTCAGATCCCACATACAGATCGGTTCCCGCTCACTGGCTGAATGAGGTGTGGGAGCAACACCAAGGGTTGCGATCCTGTTGCCGGTCCCGGTCTGGTACGGGCGCGACACTGAGGGTTGCGATCCGTTGCCGGACACGAAAAAAGACAAAAAGGAAAAAAAAAAAAAGTATATGTCTGTGGATAGCATATTGTTGGATCTTATCTATCAAATCTGAATATACACTAAGTAAAATATTTTGGAAAAGTCCATTTTAGCTATCAATTTTAATTAATAATTAATTCACTAATGATTAAATATAGGTTTTCCATTAGGATTTGCTACTTATTTTCTATTTGTCTTATCTTCCTTTTGGTTCTTTTTCTTCTTTCCTAACTTCTTTTTGGTTGATCTAATATTTTGTTTTTGTTTTTTTAATATTTCAGTCTGAATCTATTGATTTTAAAATAATTTACTTTTTAAAAAAAATAAAAAAAAAAAAAAAAAAAAAAAAAGAATTTAAAAAATGAAGAAAATCTATGAGAGCTATCACACAACTTTAAAATACATGAACATCCAAATCATGGGTTTTATGAAAGGGGAGGAGAAAGGAAAATACATTGAAAACATATTCAATGGAACAATAGCAGAAAAGTTCCCAGGTATCAATAGAGATACAAACTTTCAGTTCCAAGAGGCTCAAAATCCCCAAGTAGATTCAACCCAAAATGTTCTCTCTGAGACCCATTATTCTCAAATTGTCAGAAGTTAAACACAAAGACAGAATCCCCCAGACAGGAAGAGAAAAATGTCAAGTCACATATAAGGGAGTTCCCATCAGACTAACAACAGATTACTTAGCAGAAACTTTACAGACTAGAAGAGAATGGGATGATATATTCAAAGTACTAAAAGAAAAAAAAAAGCCATAAAAACCTGCCAGCCAAGACTACTATACCTGGCAGGGATATATTTGAGAAATGAAGGTGAAATAGTGTATTTCTCAGATAAACAAAAACTGTAGGAATTCACCACCACAGGATCAGCCTTGAAAGAAATCCTCAAAGGAGTCCTGCATCTGGAATCCAAAACACAATAATCACCTCCATGAATATATGGAAATGAACAAAGCCCTTTGGTAGAGGAGTTATGCAAATGAGAAAGAAAAACTATATCTTACCACCTCGTAATAACTTCGTATAGCATACATTATACGAAGTTATACGAAATTGTTTCTTTTGCTGTGCAGAAGCTCTTTAGTTTGATATAATCTCATTTGTTTATTTTTCCTTTGGTTGCCCGTGCTTTTGGGGTCAAATTCATGAAGTCTGTGTCCAGTCCTATTTCCTGAAGTGTCTCTCCTATTTTTACTTTAAGAAGTTTTATTGTTTCAGGGTGTATATTTAATTCTTTAATCCATTTTGAGTTGACTTTAGTGTATGGTGAAAGGTATGGGTCTACTTTCATTCTCCTGCATATTGATATCCAGTTCTCCCAGCACCATTTGCTAAAGAGGCAATCTCTTCCCCAGTGTATAGGCTTAGTGCCTTTGTCAAAAATCAGATGGCTGTAGGTATGTGGGTTGATTTCTGGATTCTCTATCGTATTCCATTGATCAGTGTGTCTGTGTTTATGCCAGTACCATACTGTTTTGGTTATTATAGCTTTGTAGTATAGTTTAAAGTCAGGTAGTGTTATGCCTCCAACTTTATTTTTTTTTTTTGCTCAGCATTGCTTTGGCTGCCAACAATGCATGAGAGTTCCTTTTTCTCTGCAACCTTGCCAGCATTTATCATTCAGAGTCTTTTGGATTTTAGCCCTCCTAACTGGGGTGAGATGGTATCTCAGTGTAGTTTTGATTTGCATTTCCCGGATGCTGAGTGATGTTGAGCATTTTTCATATGTCTGCTGGCCATTCGTATATCTTCCTTAGAGAAATGCCTATTTAGCTCTTTTGTCCATTTTTTAATTGGGTTGCTTGTTTTTTTTTTTCTTGTAAAGTTGTTTGAGTTCCTTGTATATNTCCCTGGGATGAATCCCACTTGATCATGGTGAATAATTTTATGCATGTGTTGCTGTATTCTGTTTGCTAGTATTTTAGGGAGGATTTTTTGCATCTATATTCATCAAGGAAATTGGCCTGTAGTTTTCTTCTTTGGTTATATCTTTACCTGGTTTTGGTATCAGGATGATGTTTGCTTCATAGATTGAGTTTGGGAGATTTGCGTCTGTTTCAATTCTTTGGAATAGTTTGTAAAGAATCGGTGTCAATTCCTCTCTGAATGTTTGGTAAAATTCTGCTGTGAATCCATCTGGTCCTGGGCTTTTCTTTGTTGGGAGCCTTCTGACAACAGCTTCAATCTCCTTTATTGTTATTGGTCTGTT
>NW_007735728.1:32598-36204 GCF_000696425.1 Galeopterus variegatus | reverse complement strand
ATCTGTCCAATATTGACAGTGGGGTGTTCAGGTCCCCTGCTATTATGGTATTAGTGTCTATTTCCTTCTTTAGGTCTAATAGAGTTTGTTTTATAAATCTGGCTGCTCCAACATTGGGTGTGTATATATTTATGATTGTTATGTGTTCTTGATGGATCAATCCTTTTATCATTATGTAGTGTCCCTCATTTTCTCTTTTTATGGTTTTTAGTTTAGTCTGTTTTATCAGATATAAGAATAGCTCCTCCAGCTCGTTTTTCTTTTCTGTTTGCATGGTAAATCTTTTCCCCTCCTTTCACTCTTAGTTTATGTGAGTCTTTATGGGTGAGGTGGGTCTCTTGAAGGCAGCATATAGTTGGGTTCTCCTTTTTAATCCAGTCAGACAGTCTGTGTCTTTTGATTGGGGAATTTAAGCCTTTTACATTAAGAGTTGTTAATGAAAAGTGTTGATTTATTTCTAGCATTTTATATTGTTTGGTTGTCTTAGGTGTCTTATGTTCCTTGCTTTCTGATTCACTGTTTGTTTTCTGTGTTTGTTGGTTCCTTGGGTTGTAGATAGCCTTTTTGTTTGTTTTCTCTTCATGAATGCCATTTTTATTATACTAGTGGGTTTTGATTTTTCTTGGGTTTTTATGGCAGTGGTAGTTATTTTTCAGGAGCCAAACCCAGTACTCCCTTGAGAATTTCTCGTAAGGGTGGTCGTGTGGTGGTGAACTCCCACAGTTTTTGTTTGTCTGAGAAATATAATATTTGCCCTTCATTTTGGAAGGATAGCCTTGCAGGGAAGAGTATTCTTGGCTGGCAATCTCTGCCTTTTAGTATTTTGAATATATCATCCCATTCCTTTCTGGCTTTTAGGGTTTGTGATGAAAAGTCTGATGTTAGCCTGATTGGGGCTCCCTTATAGGTGATTTGACGCTTCTCTCTTTCAGCTTTTAAGATTCTCTCTCTGTCTTTGAGTTTTGCCAATTTGACTATAACATGTCTTGGGGAAGACCTTTTTGGGTTGAATACGTTTGGAGATCGTTGAGCTTCCTGGATCGGAAGATCTGTGATTTTTCCTATACCTGGGAAGTTTTCTGCCACTATTTTTGTTGAATATGTTTTCAATGCAATCTCCTTTTTCCTCCCCTTCTGGAATACCCATGACTTGGATATTTGAGCACTTAAGGTTGTCTGATATCTCGCTCAGATTTTCTTCAATGCCTTTGATTCTTTTTTCTTTTTGTCTGCTTGTGTTATTTCAAACAGCCCATCTTCAAGTTCAGAGGTTCTCTCTTCAACTTCCGCAAGCCTCTGGTTAAACTCTCTATTGTGTTTTTTATTTTGCTGAATAACTTCTTCAGTTTGGCAAGTTGTGCTACATTTTTTTCAGGGCATTGATTTCCTTGTACATTTCTTCTTTCAGGTCCTGTATACTTTTCCTAGTTTCATCATGATGTCTAGCTGAGTTTCCTTGTATCTCACTCAGTTTCCTTAGAATTATCACTTGAAATTCCTTGTCAGTCATTTCAAGGGCTTTTTGTTCTATAGGAGCTAGAGCTTGAGAGTTATTATTCTTTGGTGGTGTACTTTCTTGATTTTCCATATTTCTGGTATCTTTCCTTTGATGTTTATTCATTGTGGCAGGGGGTTTCACAGTCCACAGGTTTGACACTATTGACTGACTAAGATGTTCTTGTGGTTGCCAATTTGGTATGGCTACCTCAGTGACTGCTCAGTTGGCCACTAGTGCCTTGCATGTGTGGTTGCCTTGGGTCTTAGGCCTCTCCAGGGAGCCACCTCTCTGGTCAGCTTGGACCTCGGCCAGGCTGCTGGATCACGGGGCGGTACCACAGGCTGTGTGGTCTCTGCTGAGCTTCCACCTCCCATGCTGGACTTCTCCCTGCTCCATGCACACTAGGTCAGGCTTGGGATGGAGCTGGGTGGTGGCAGTGAAGCCTACCTGCTGCTGGATTACATGGTTGTGGCCCCCCCACAGGGTGTGTGTACTCTACGGAGCTTCTATCTCCCCTGCTGGACGTCTCTGTGTTCCGTACGCATTGGGTGGGCTGCTGGATCGCACGGCAGCGGTGTGGTCCCTGTGGAGTTCCCGCCTCCCCTGCCGGACGTCTCCCTGCTCCGAGCGCACTAGGCCAGGTTGGGAATGGAGCCTGGTGCCTGCGGTGAAGCCTACCTGCTGGATCACGCAGTGGTGGCCCCACAGGGCATGTGGTCTCTGCGGAGCTTATGCCTCCCTCGCTGGACATCTCCCCATTTCGTATGCACTTGATGTTATGTTTTTATAGTTTAAATCAGTTGATTTGTGGGAGAGAGTGACGCTAGAGACCGTCTATTCCTCCATCTTGACCGGAACAAAATAATTTACTTTTTAAAAAATTATGGTAAAAAACAAAATTTCTCATCTTAGCCTTTTCTTCACCTTTAAATAGTGTTAAGTTTATTTGTATACGGTGTTGTGCAGCCGATATACAGAACTTTTTATCTTGGAAAACTGAAATTCTATCTCCATTAAATGACAACTCTCAATTTCTCTCTCCTCCCTGCCCCTGGCAACCACCATTCTACTTTGTGTTTCTAAAAATTTGACTCATATCACTGGGACCATACAATATTTGTCATTTTCTGTGGCTTATTTCACTCTGCATAGTGTCTTCAAGGTTCCATGTTTTAGCACATGTCTAGATTTCCTTTCTTTTTTTTTTTTTTTGTCTTTTTTTTGAGACCGGCCACACCGCGCTCAGCCAATGAGCACACCGGCCATCCCTATATAGGATCCGATCCCGCGGCGGGAGTGCTGCTACGCTCCCAGTGCCGCACTCTCCTGAGTGTGCCACAGGCTCGGCCCTCGATTTCCTTTCTTTTTAAGGCTGAATAATAGTTCTTTGTACGTTTATACCACATTTTCTTTGTTCACTCATTGGCTGAAAGAGATATGGGTTGCTTCCACCTCTTGGTTATCTGAATAATTTTGTTGTGAATACGGATATGAAAACACCTCTTCAAGATCCTGCTATCAGTTGTTTTGGATATATACATAAAGGTTAGATTTCTGGATCATATGGTAGTTCTATTTCTAAACTTTTGAAAAGCTGCTGCTGGAGGTGCTATCATTCATAGCTTCTGCTGAAGTTAGTGATAAGTTTCCATTATGAGTTAAATTGTGTTTTCCCTTCCCCCAAATTTATATGTTAAAGTCCTAAACCACACTACCACAGAATGTGGTGTTATTTTGCAATACTGCCATTGCAGTTGTAATTAGTTAATCCAGTATGACTGGTGTCCTTATAAATAGCGAGAATTTGTGCACAGAACACACAGGGAGAACATTATGGGAAGATGAAGGCAAACATCAGGGTCATGATTCTACAAGCAAAGAGATGTCAAAGATTGTCAGTACACTGACAGAAGCTAGAAGAGAGACATGAACCAGATTCTCTAGGGTCAGAACGATCGAGGTGACCTCCTTTTGGAACTACTATCTGAATCTTAATTACCAGCCTTGCCAACTTATAGAATTAAAACTTCTGCATACAGACAAGACCCAAAATATGAATCCTAAAGTGCATGAGGTGTTAATCTGAAACACACTCTATCAGGTGCCCT
>NW_007735728.1:30030-31304 GCF_000696425.1 Galeopterus variegatus | reverse complement strand
CATGATTTTTTCATCCTCTAAAATGCATCTGCAAAAATAAACATGGGTTCTATAATAGCAATACCTATATGACAACTAAGAAAAGTGTAATTACTTATTAATATCATGCTGTAATTGGCCCACATTCGAATTTCCTCGTTATTCTCACAATGCCTCAGGTTACCAAACCAGGATTTAGTAAAGAGTCAGAATTCTACCTCGTAATAACGTGGAAAGAGACCAGTCTTGATCCATCAGGTCCCGTTCTCCTGGTAGCAAGAGTCCCCGCTGAGAAAATAAACAAAATCTTCTCCTTTGGTCCCTAAAGGATGATGGCAGAGGCTTGTGGGAAATGTAGTCTCACCCTCCAGTGACGTCGGCAGCACAGGCGCACTAAACAGCTGCCCCAAGTTCCTTCTGTACTTGTGGGGCTCCGCTCGCTCTGCCACCTGGGAAATGTAGTTTCCCTCTGCAGTGACTACACCTGCGCAGGACTACGGGAAGGGCTTTTCCGGGTTTCTTGTACGCATGTGCGACCACGCCCACTCCGCCATTTTTGGTCTGTAAGTTCCGGATCCTGCGGTCGCAGTTTCTCAGACCCTGGGGTTGGATTGTGCGTCCCAGAAGGTGGTTACAAAGGTGAAAGAGGAGGCCCGCGGGCCTCGGGGGCCCCGGGGAGTGGGACGGTGTCCGGGCACTTGGGGGGCAGAAGCGCCGCGGGCCTCGGGCGGGCGGGACCTGACGAGCTGCGGGAGCGCGGACCTGGGCCGGGCCGGGGAAGGGGCGCCCGGGCTGCACTTTCCAGACGGTTCCGTCAGAGGATGGCGCTGCCGGGTGTGCAGCAGCCGGTTCCAGATGTCCCAGGACGGGGGCTCAGGTCCCAGGACGGGGGCTCAGGTCCCAGGTGGCGACGGGAACGTGGGTGGGGGTGTCTGAAGACAGCGAGCCTGGGAGGTGTGAGGAGGTCACGACAGCGAGCCTGGGAGGTGGTGTGAGGAGGTCACGTTCCAGCTCCGCCATCAGGAACCTGGTATCGACCTATGGGACACTCACTTCACCATCTGTAACGTGAGCGTGTGGACATTCGCGTCATGCCCCAGATCCCAGCGGTGAATCTGGGATTGTGAGGTGCGTTTAGACTGTCACTCTGTGGCTACTGTGGTCGTGGGGTGTCTCGGTGTCTCTTCAGCAAGTCACGTTTCTGGTCCCTCCTGCCCTGTGCGGCCTGCTTAGCGCTCCTGGTTTGAGTTTACAGAAGTTGATACACAACCTTGTTTCCAGGACAGTGACTTCTA
>NW_007735728.1:27160-28952 GCF_000696425.1 Galeopterus variegatus | reverse complement strand
AACCTTGTTTCCAGGACAGTGACTTCTAGGAAGGAGATTGGGGCACTGGATGTTGGTCCCATTTTCTTTGGTGTGAAGGAGGTGTGACAAACTTTGAAGGATGGTGTCTTGTGAATAGGAATCCCACCTGGGGGAGCATCATTGTGGCCGGAACCCTCTCAGTACTGCTTCAGAGCAGAGGCAAGAGAGTCCCAGAAAGGTGAATATCCCAGCTTTGCACAACCTAAACAATGATTGTGTCTAATGCTTAGAGTGCACCAGAGTTGGCTGATAATACCTCATTCAATGGGTACCTGAGACTGGATGGTATCAGAAGGTTTGGGCCAACTTTCAGGAGGGAGAAGTGAGTTAGACTGAGAAAGAGAGGGTTCCTGGTCCTCCACAATGAATAACTTCTCCCAAACTTCCAGTTCCGTGGGGTGCAGGAATAACCTGTCACCGCTGAGAGGATCTGTCTGCAGTGCTCTCTGACCACACTCCCAATCTTCCCTCATTGTTCCCAGTGTCTGAGCTCTCAAACCCAGCCTATGGCCAAATGTGGCATCAAGAGATGTGCTGACAGTTCTCTCTTCATAGTTCTTTTCTGGTCGTTCTGGAATGGTTTTCCCCATATTTCTACCTTGTAAGAAAAGTGAAAGTAAATGGATATGAGGAAATGTGACTTGCCGAGGGTCACACGATTTGTTGATGTTAGACATCCTGACTTTCTGGCTAGCAGTTTCCATTTTGCNTGCTGACCCTTGGCTGGGCCCTGTGTCTCCCCAGCCTTCTTCACAGTATGACTGTGTTTAAGAGGCAAGCACCAGTGGCCAGTACTTTTCAAACCTATGTTTGCATGACATCTTCTAATGGGCCAGTGTCCAAAAGCAGGTAACATGACAAAGACTAGTTTATTGTCAGAGCATGGTATATGAGGGCTTGGGTACAGGGAGATCAGTGTACCAGAAGAAATATAGATTATGTGTATTTTGTTTACCTATGTAATCATGGGCAACATGTGCTGGGTTAAAAGATGCACACTATCCAGATATTTAGGTACAGAAAAGGAAGATGTGTTCTAATGGAAACACATTTTTGGAGCTGTGTGAACTNTAGAACAAACATTGCTGTAACATACATTGCCTTAAACATCTCTATCCTTTTTTAACTCCAGGACTTTCTTTGGATTATGTCATCTCAAAGTGTCAATAATGTATTTCCCACTTAATGTCAGTAAACTATTCCTTAAAATCAGAACTTTTGCAGGAATATATTGGAAGCAATTTTACATTATTTAAACGGGAAAATTAGATTGCACTTTCCTTCTACTCAAAACCATTTCCTTAAATGTAATTAAAATGCTAATGTGCTTAAAAAAGCTCATGGAAAGATTTTTATTCTCTTTTTATTCTATTTTTCCCCAAACTTTTGAAAGTACTTTGGTACAGTGCATTACTCACTTATAAGGAACACTCTTTTTTTGTTGTATGTTTTTAAAGTAAACAACTTGTATGTGATGTAAAAAACAATACAAAACAAAATTTATAACTTACTTTACTGATGTGCAAATTATTGTTTTTTATTATTTACATAGCCTCTATTAGGGCTAGAAGCTTCACTGAAATACATGTGGTTAACATTCATCGTGATTTTTCAAAACTTCTTCCTGTGGTTGTGAAGGTATATTGAATGTATTTGACTTGTAATTGAAGACTTTCTCCCCCACGTAATTTGGTTAAATATGTTTGAGTTTGGGGGACTTAGATGTATCATTCAGTATTTGCTATGTAAGAACCAAGTCAAATCTCAATGG
>NW_007735728.1:24899-25804 GCF_000696425.1 Galeopterus variegatus | reverse complement strand
ATGTATGTTTTCATTGACCCCAAAATAAATTGTGTGCGTAATGTGCAGCTATTAATGTACTTGTAGCCGTATCTTTAATGGGGTCTTGTTGCCCCTTATTGAGGCGTGAAGGACTGTTCTCTCACAGGAAGGCTTTTTGTTTGTTTGTCTTTTTCAGCTAATAAGGGAAGGAGAATGTAGAGCCAAGCCACAACCATACTCTCCTTGATCCAGTCCATTCTCTATTCTCCCAGCTATGCTGCCAGAGTGTGCTAAAGGTTTACAAGAGCAACAAAAGATGAATAAATCTCCGGTGAGTTTTTTGGTTATTTGTTACTCAGTATTTTTTTTATTGTATTATGTGAGCTTTATGGCATGCATAAATGAAAAAGTATAGATGAGTAAAACTCAACTTGAAAGAAATGCACATTCATAAGATAAAGTTGGCATGCACATATAGCAGTTTGTAAGACCTCAGAGTCAACTAAGTTGAATGAAAATTTGTCTCTGGTCTTTGTGATATTATCGAAAAAAGGTGGACACATGATTGGAATGGAACCTGAGAAAAGAATCTGCCAAATTCTCTTGGGATGTGAAGACTCGGTGGCACCAAATTCTGCAACACCATCAATATTAGACAGTTTTTCACTGCTGACCTGGAAATCAACATTTCTCACTTTCTGCAGTGGAAATAGTTACCTAGTTCTAAGGCACAAGTTGCTTAGTAAGCTTTTTGTAAAGTATCTAAAATAAATCTAGGTCCAAGTGGCTTTGGAAGACTGTACTAGTTTCATAGGCAAAACCTAGAATGATAACCTAAATTATAGTCAAATCCCATGACTGTTCTCTATTCTCTTTCTAACTTGAGTCTTCTGCTACAGTTTGAACTACTGTTCATGATATTCTCCTGGAGATTCCTCTGTGTT
>NW_007735728.1:22626-23939 GCF_000696425.1 Galeopterus variegatus | reverse complement strand
CTCTGCATTTTGTACTCCCCTTTCCCTCCAGGTTCTGCTTCTTCCCTAGTCTTTGATCATAGGTTGAACTGTGTTGAATGCTTGTTCGTGGCTATTCAAAATGCACCTCAAGGGGCTGACTTGTTAGCTCAGTTGTTTAGATCGTGGTGTTTTAACACCAAGGTCAAGGGTCCAGATCTCTGCACCAGCCAGCTGCCAGGAAAAACAAAGCAAAACATCACCTCAAGGTCAACAAATCTAAAATTAAAACCACTTGCCCTTCCTCTGTTATATGTGTCATCACTACCACCCAGCCACTGACACAGCCACCGAATGAGATTTCTCCTCAACTCTTCCCTGTTTCTTGGGTCTAATTTATCTTGTGTTCCTTCCTGCTACTTTTGTTTGTTTGGTCTTTTCATTTTATTCTAATTTCTATATACAGTGCCAGTATAGGGGGAGATGTTTGTACTCATAAAGACTGTAACTTTGTTCCACTGGAAATATCATTCTTGTAAAAACCTGAAGGTAATGTTTCCTGGGCTCTGAGGTTCAATCCCTGGTGACCTATGCTTCTAGCCAGCACTTGTGGTGACATCCTTAGGAGTCCACGGGGAGAAAGCTTTCAGGAGTGACTGGGACATGTTTGAACAATGGTCAGTAAAAAGACATGGAATAATAACAACAGAAAGTACGAATTTTCGTAATTTCTACCTATTGCTTCTATAAATTTACATCAGTGATTCTATTTGTAGTTTTTATTAATATATAGTTATCTGTTTGTAGTTCAATAAGACCCGTCATGTTTTTAAACTTTCTTACAGATTGTGTTTTATCCTCCTCCTATTTCAGGTGATTACTTAAAAATGAATGCAAAAAATGGATGCGTGCATTAGTCATCAGTATGTTTTTGAAGCAGAACTGTAGCTAACAGCTAGTTAAGAACAAAAATTGACAAACCAGTTAGCTGAACATTTACATTCACAACTGTAGTTTGAGACCTAACATAAGATGTGAAAATCTTTGTTTTGAATCTAATATTCATTGTGAACCTACACTCTTCATGTTTCAAGTCAAAGTACTACTTAAGGTCTCTAATAACTTTTTTGCTGTTCCAGTGATCTGCTGTGCAACAAAATTTCACAAAACTTCATGGCTTAAAATAAGAACATCTTATTACATGTCACAATGTTTTGGGTCAGTAAACTGGACAGGGTGGTGTGGGTTTGATGCTACACAATGTCTCTTCTCTGAGCTGGAAAAACTCTAGTGGCTGGGAACGCTGAGGAGACATCCAACCCTCTCTTTGTGGCCATGTTGGACTTCCTCACAGA
>NW_007735728.1:18151-21445 GCF_000696425.1 Galeopterus variegatus | reverse complement strand
GTCAGATCCAAAGGTACTTAGAAAGCTAGAAATATTTTTGGTCTTTTATCTTTTTTGGAAAACAATGGACTTGATCTTTGACGCAAAATAGTTTGAAAATATTTTTTTTGGAAAAATGGATGGAAAAATAATTTTTATTTTTTTTTCCTTTTTGTCTTTTTTCGTGTCCGGCAACGGATCGCAACCCTCAGTGTTGCACCCGTACCGGACCGGGACTGGCAACGGGATCGCAACCCTTGGTGCTGCGCCCGCACCTCGCTCAGCCAGTGAGTGGGAACTGGTCTGTATGTGGGATCTGAACCCTCGGCGGGAGCGCCGCCGTGCTCCCAAGCGGCGCACTGTAGCAGTGCGCCACCGGGCCAGCCCGGAAAAATAATTTCATTTCAAACTCAGCAAGTTCTAGCTCCTTCATATTTTCTCTAAATTCAGTTTGAAAATTGAACATCCTTCTTTTATTTTCTCACTGACAGAGACAGGGGGCCAGTTAGCACTTTTCCTTTTGTGCCCTAAAGTCTCTTTTGGCACACCCCGAGATGGTGAGATACCGTTTCCATTTTCCACGTTATAGGAGGTGGTAGTGTGGCCCACATCCTTCAGTGTTCCATTTATTTCTAGTAATATAATTTGTCTTGAAGATTGTTTTGCTGGTATCAATATTTCCACTTAAGCTTTTCACAATTTGTGTTGCCATGGTAGATATGTTTTCACTATTTTACTTTTTTTTTTTTTCTCCTTTTTTTAAATCTTTTTTTACTGACCGGTAACGGGATTGTAACCCTTGGTGTTGCGCCCGCACCGCGCTCAGCCAGTGAGCGGAACTGGTCTCCACATGGGATCTGAACCCTCGGCGGGAGCGCCGCCGCGCTCTCAAGCGGCGCACTCTCCAGTGCGCCACCGGGCCGGCCCTCACTATTTTACTTTTAGTCTGTTTCTTTGTATTTCAAGTGTAGTTCTCTGGGCAACATATTGTTGGGTCTTACTCTCCTATCAAATCTAACAGTCTTTGCCTTAAGTAGAATATTTATTGCAATTCCACTTAAACTAAGTGTGCCGTTGTTAAGTGTGCCATTTTGCTATTTTCTATTTGTATTTGCCTCATCTGCCTTTTAATCCTCTGCTTTTTATTTTCTAACTTTTTATCAATTATTTAATTTTTTTAAAAATTTATTTTATTTATTGAATCAAAATCGATTAGACATTTTTTGGGTTGAACATTGAAATATGTTGATTAAATCAGTATTACTAGCATATGTATTGTTACAAATCGTAATTATTCTTTATGCCCCTCGTCCAACCTCTTCCCTTCCCCCATTCCCTCCCCCTCCCCCCCTCTAATTGCCTAGATTTTCTTCTCTCCTTCTGAAAGAATAATGGTTACTCTGTTAACTTGTTACCTAGATGATCTGTCCAATGCTGAGAGATGTGATCAGGTCCCCCAATATTATCGTAGAGCAGATGCTTCTTCTGTCACTCTGAAATGGGTTTTGTGGAAAGAGACATCCTCTTCTTTTCTTTGTCTCTGCTGGTGACTCTTCTTGTGTGAATGCACTCCAGTGGTTGGCGGACCATCTGCACGGTGGTTGTGGTGTCTGGCTGCTTCTGCAGCAGCCATGGTTATTGTGGTGACTGTGGTGGGCCACCCACGTGGGGGTGCTGTTTTTGGCATGCTCCTTGGCACTGGCGGTATGCCTGGTTGTGGGGTGTGTTTGGTCCCCTTCTCCTTGCCTTGGGTCCCTGGGCAGGCCCCAAGGTGCTGGCATGTTGTGCCTTGTTGTGGGAGAGAGGTCCAGTCCCCTATCCATGCCCCAGGTCCCCGGGTGGTCTCCGAGGTGCTGGCATGTTGTGCCTGGCTGTGGGAGGGTGTTCCTGACTCCATACCCTGGGTCTTGGGGTGAGCCCCAAAGCACTGGCTCAGAGTGCCTGGTTGTGGGAGGGTGGTCTGGTCCTCTTCTCCATGCCCTGGGTCCTGGGGCAGGGCCCAAGGTGCTGGCATGGTGTGCCTGGTTGTGGGAGAGATGTTCCAGTCCCCCTTTCCATGACTCAGGTCCCCAGATGGGCTCTGAAGCGCTGGCTCAGTGTGCCTGGTTGTGGGAGAGAGGTCCAGTCCCCTTCTCCATGCCTCAGGTCTCTCGGCAGGCCCTGAGGCACTAGTGCAGTGTGCCTGGTTGTGGGAGAGAGGTCCAGTCCCCAACTCCATACCCTGGGTGCCTGGGTGGGCCCCAAGGTGCTGGCTCAGTGTGCCTGGTTGTGGGAGAGAGGTCCAGTCCCCTTCTCCATGCCCTAGGTCCCTGGGCGGGGCCCAAGGTGCTGGCATGGTGTGCCTGGTTGTGGGAGAGAGGTCCAGTCCCCTTCTCCATGCCTCAGGTCCCCCGTTGGGTCCCGAAGCACTGGCTCAGTATGCCTGGTTGTGGGAGGGTGGTCTGGTCCCCTTCTCCATGCCTCAGGACAGTGGGTGGGCCCCGAGGTGCTGGCTTGGTGTGCCTGGTTGTGGGAGAAAGGTCCAGTCCCCTTCTCCATACCTCAGGTCCCCCAGTGGGCCCTGAAGCACTGGCACGTTGTGCCTGGTTGTGGGAGAGAGGACCATTCCCCTTCTCCTTGCCCCGGTTCCCTGGGTGGGCTCTGAGTTGTTGGCTCATTGTGCCTGGTTGTGGGAGAGAGGTCCAGTCCCCTTCTCCATGCCTCAGGTCCCCCGGTGGGCCCTGAAGTGCTGGTTCAGTGTGCCTGGTTGTGGGAAAGAAGACCATTCCCCTTCTCCTTGCCTCAGGTCCCCGGGCAGGTCCCAAGGTGCTGGCGTGGTGTGTCTGGTTGCAGGAGGGTGGTCCGGTCCCCTTCTCCATTCCCTGGGTCCCTGGGCAGGGCCCAAGGTGCTGGCATGGTGTGCTTGGTTGTGAGAGGCTGGTCTGGTCTCCTCCATGTGCCGGGACTGTGGGTGGGCCCCGAGGTGCTGGCTTGGTGTGCCTGGTTGTGGGAGAGAGGTCCAGTCCCCTTTTCCATGCCTCAGGTCCCTAGGAGGGCCCTGAAGCACTGGCGCATTGTGCCTGGTTGTGGGAGAGAGGACCATTCCCCTTCTCCTTGCCCTGGTTCCCTGGGCAGGCTCCGAGTAGCTGGCATGTTGTGCCTGGTTGTGGGAGAGAGGTCCAGTCCCCACCTCCATACCCTGGGTCCCTGGGTGGGCCCCAGTGTGCTGGCTCAGTGTGCCTGGTTGTGGGAGAGAGGACTGTTCCCCTTCTCTTTGCCTCAGGTCCCCAGGCAGGCCCCAAGGTGCTGGCGTGGTGTGCCTGGCTGTGGGAGGGG
>NW_007735728.1:4292-17151 GCF_000696425.1 Galeopterus variegatus | reverse complement strand
GTGTGCCTGGTTGTGGGAGGGGCGTCCAGTCCTCTTCTCCATCCTTCAGGTCCCCAGGCTGGCCCCAATGTACTGGTGCAGTTTGCCTGGAAGTGGGATTGGGGGATCCCCAAGTCCAAGCCTCCAGTTCCCAGGCAGGCCCCAAGGTGCTGGTGGTGTGCCTGGCCCGGAACTAATTTTTTGTCCTTTGCTTCTAACACAGGGGAACTTCCTGTGGGAACCAGTACTTGAGTGTGTGGTTGTTTAAATTGCTACTTTGCTGCTGTTTCCCTAGGGAAGGCTTTTTGTGCAGCTCAGGGTTTAATGGTTGACCTTATAGGTACTTCCGGCTCTCCAGAGACCCGGTAGATCTGTGTTCTGTAGAATCTCCAATCTGAGCCTGAGTTTTTTCGTCAAACTGCACCCCATGCAATTCTGCACTCCAGACCAGTCTCCTCTGAGTGTTCCTGTGCTGATTGGGAGGCAGATCAGCTGTCCTTGCCGTGCCCCAGTGATCCCCCGTCACTTCCCATGTGACGGACCCTGCGCCGGTCCCTTGCAATGACTCACCGGCCTCTGAGTGGCTCCCTTTTTTCAGTTGCTCTGGCTCCTTGCTCCTGCGTGGGTCCATGGGAACCCTGTTAGTGGTCTTGCTGTCTTGGGGGCCACCAAGGCCCTCTTCTCCCCTGCCACCTCCAAGTAACTCCATCTGAAGGGCACAGCTGTGGCTTCTGCCGGCTCCTGCTCCAAGCCATGGCCTGAAACGCTCAAAGCAGCTTTTTCATTCTGTCATCGTAGTTTCTCCGGCCTTCATGAACTCCATAGGTCTCTCCTCCCCTTCCCACGAGCTCCAGCGGCCCCAGCTTGGCTGATGTTACATTTTTATAGTTGTAAATTGGTTGATTTGTGGGAGAGAGTGACGCTGTGGACCGTCTATTCCGCCATCTTGATTGGATCTCCCTCAATTATTTAATTTTTAAACAGTATCTTATTTTGGTTCATCTATTGGCTTTTAAAATAATTTAATTTTGGCAAAAAGCGTATAGCATAAAATTTACCATTTGAATCATTTCTTAACCTTTATGTGGTTTTAAGTATATTGACACTGTTGTGCAGGAGATATCCACAATTATTTTTTATCTTGGAAAGTTGAAACTCTATATCCATTAAATGGCAACTCCCAATTTTCCCAGCCTCTGGCAACTACCATTCTACTTTGTGTTTCTAAAAATTTGACTCTTATCAGTGGGACCATACAATACTTGTCATTTTGTGAGTGTTGTATTTCACTTTGCGTAATCTCCTCAGGGTGTATTTCACTTTGCGTAATCTCCTCAGGGTTCCATGTTATAGCATATGTCAAGATTACCCTTCTTCTTAAGGTTGGATATTATTTCTTTGTATGTATATACCACATTTTATCCATTCATTCATGGCTGAACATTTCGGTTGCTTTCACCTCTTAACTCTGTGAGTAATGCAGCTGTGAACACAGGTGTGGAAATATCTTTTTGAGATTCTGCTAGTAATTATTTTGGATATATACACAAAACATGGATTTATGAATCCTATGGTAATTCTATTTTTAATTTTTTGAGATGTCACTGTACTATTTCTTTTTTAATAGGGGCTGCATCATTTTATATACACACATAAAGTGTACAGAGTTTCCAATTTTGCCAGTACTTGTTATTTTCTATTAGGTGTGAAATGATATTTCATTGTGGTTTTGCATTACTCTAGTGATTAATGATGTTAAGCATCTTTCCATGAGCTTGTTAGACATTGGTATATCGTCTTCATAGAAATGTCTGTTGAAGCCCTTTGCTTATTTTTTAATCAGATTATTTGTTTTGTTGTTTAGTTGTAGGCATTTTTAAAATGTGGGCATTTTAAAAATGTATTCTCGATGCTAATTTCTTATGAGGTAGATGATTTTGAACTTTCTTTTCTCTTTTTTGAGTTGCTAATGTAAATAGTATTGTGTTTTTTGTTTTAAATTTCACTTGGTCATAGCTGGGGTATAGAAAAGTGTTTGACTTTTGTATATTAATGTTGTATCCTGCAATCTTGGTATATCAGTAATTAATTCCAGGAAGTTTCCTATTTACTTTCTATGATATTTTACATAGATAATGATATCGCCTGCAACTAATGACAATTTTATTTATTTCTTTTCCAATCTGTAAATCTTTTATTTTATTTCCTTGTGTTATTGCACTGCCCGGTACTTTTAGTATGATGTTGATGGAGTGATGAGAGGATACATTCTTGCTTTGTTCCTGATTATCTGGGAAAGCTTTGAGTTTCTCACCATTAAGGATGATGTTTGGTGCAGTTTCCTGTAGATAATTTTTATCAAGTTGTGATGTTCCCCTCTGTGCCTAGTTTACTGAGAATTTTTATGATGAATGGATGCTGTATTTTTTCAAATGCTTTTTCTGCATTGATTGATGTGATCGTGTGATTTTTTTTTTTTTTTTTGCGCACGTATTAGTGTGTGTTGTTTAATCCTACTCTATTTGGGGATCTTGTAGTCATTGCCCTATTACTGATTTCCAGTTCAATTCTTTTGTGGTCTGAGAGCACATATTATATGATTTCTACTATTTTAATTTTCCTAAAGTGTGTTATGTGAATCTGCATATGGTCTTAGTGATTTTTTTATATGAGTTTGAGAAGAACGTCTAGTTGTTATAAGAAGTAGTCTGTAAATATCCATTATATCCAGATCATGTTATTGAGTTTAACTATGTCTTTTATGGTTTTCTGTCTGCTGTATTGGTTCATTTTTGATACAGAGTTTTGAAACCTCCACTTTTTTTTTTTGTTTGTTTGTTTTTTCTGACCGGTAAGGGGATGGCAACCTTCAGCACGGTGCTGTCTGCACCATGCTCAGCCAGTGAGCACACCGGCCATCCCTATATAGGCTCCAAACCTGCAGCCTCAGCGCTACCACCACCACAGTCTCCCGAGTAAGCCATGAGGCCAGCCCAAAACCTCCAGTTTTGATGATGGATTCTTATATTTCTCATTGAAGTTCTGTTATGTTTCATGTCACATAGTTAGATGATCTGTTGTAAGGCACGTGCACGTTAAGAATTATCCTCTGGGAGAAGTAACCCCTATATTATGATGTAATGCCACTCTTTCTTCCCTTCTGTCCTCTGTTTAAAGATAAAGTGTTTCTGCAGATTATGTACTTGTTCTTTTTTAACTTTCAACCTCAGGTTCATTCACTCTGATGTCTTCAGATAACATGCAAATTTTGATACTTTTCAAGTCTTTGTTGTCAGATTAACTTTCTCTCTTGAAAGCTGGAATTGTACATTCAATTGCCACCCGGACATTTCCACAGATATTTCAAGTATTATGTATTCAAGTCTTTCACTTTTGCTCTTTATATTTTTCTCCCAGTTTTTAAACTTTGCTTTGCAGTTCCAGGACATAACTAGCTGTGCTTTTGTAGATAGTCTGAGTAAAACTCTTCTTTTAAAATTCTGCACAGCAAATTACTACCACATTCTGTTTCTGCTTTTTCATTCCCTGTTCCTTTTTTATAGTGTTAAGTCTCTCTTCTGTGTGCTTATTTCTCTATGTTGTAATGTAGTTGGTTTTCTGTCACCCCGTTTTCTTTTTCCCTCTGACTCTCCCTAAAGCCTTTTCCATTCTCCTTGTAGTGGATTATGATTAAAATACAAATAAAGTCATGTACTTACAGGATCACATTGTTTGCTCCCTGTGGTTTAGAAAGTTGCAGTGTACAACCTGATGTGGACACAAGCAATCGTTTGGCACATAGGAAGGAAATTTTGGAATGCCTTTTTAATGTACTTATAATTCATAAGAAGGTAAAAATCAACGATAACCACATAAAATGTTTTACTGTTTGAAATAAGTTTCATATTTAAGTGCAGAATCATTCTATAATTAGTTGCTTCAATATTGTTGTTCCGTTATGCTGCCCAACATCATTCACTCAGACACAAGGTGCTATGTGTAGTTCCATTAATGTGGGGTGTGTTATTTGTGTTCTTATGACTGGAGTTTTCCTGTTGCCTCATATTCACGAGACCAAGCAGTTCACATGAAAGAGTTTAACATCTTTGGCATTTCAGTGAAGTGCAAACTATACAAAGTATAGTATATTTACTATTTCTTATGCCAGTCTATATTGAACTTGTGCTTAAATTTGTTCATCTAACACAGTATTCCAGGTATGTATTTATACTTATGTCTTCATGCCTGTTTATACTCTCCTTGGAAAAGAAAAATTTTATTCACACTTTTATCACTAGCAACAAGGATATTTCTTAAGGTATAAACTAAGTTTTGTAATATTATTTTTATTAATTGATAACTTATTACATTACCAGGATATTTGTCCTTTGATTTTTCTTCCTCCCATTCTATGGAGTACAACAAAATGGCATCTTAATAAGACACATATGACACATGCACACACATAGGTGTGAACTCCAGATTTCTGTCTTGTGACCCAGAAATGTTGACTTGAGTTGAGGACGATGTGTCGTTCCAGGAGTTGGTATCATTTGAGGATGTGGCTGTGGACTTCACCTGGGAGGAGTGGCAGGACCTGAATGATGTTCAGAGGATTTTGTACAGGGATGTGATGCTGGAGACCTACAGCAACCTGGTGTCACTGAGTGAGTAAAACTCCCCAGTAACTTTCAGGAGAAATGTTTCTTTTTGTTCATAACTATAGGAGCCATTTTTAGGGTTTCATGCTTTTTTTTTTTTTTTTTTTCTTTTTCCGTGTCCGGCAACGGATCGCAACCCTCAGTGTCACCCCCGTACCGGACCGGGACTGGCAATGGGATCGCAACCCTCGGTGTTGCCCCCGCGCCTCGCTCAGCCAGTGAGCGGGAACCGGTCTGTATGTGGGATCCGAACCCTCGGCGGGAGCGCCGCCGCGCTTCCCAAGTGGTGCACTAGCGCAGTGCGCCACCGGGCCGGCCCAGGGTTTCATGCTTTTTTGGTAAGATTACATTTCTTGGAAATGTGGTCTCTCTCTCACAAGGTTCAAATTGTCCTCTTTATTGCACAATGTCTGAAGCTGAGCTTTTGCCGTTCTTCCAAGGATCAGACTTAGCAATTTTACAAAGTCCTACATTACTTCCCATTAACATAACACTGCATTAACAAAGCTGAGGTGATTTTTGAATTAGAAGAAGGAGCAGAGCCATGGACAATAGAATGCCCAAAGCAGATACTGCAAGATTTGTCAGCACATACAGTACAAAAGCCAAGAAAATTAAAGCCCATTAGATGTTGGAAGTGTTCAGCTATTTCTAGAAATTTCCCCTGCAAGTCCCAGACTTGAGGATGGCTCACCTGCAATCCTGTATTACATAATGTCCAGGGTAGGGTGTCCCATGTATATCCCAATATTTTATTTGGCTGAATCTGTTTTGTATGTACCCATAATCTAACTCCTAAATTTCTCTCGTTTGACATTTATTTTTCCTATTTGCTTTCTTAACATTCTCAGTTGTGCTTGTGTCTTCAATTCTCATGTACCTTTTTTTCATACTGTATCTGTTTGTTTTCTGTTGTTTCTGACAGAATACCTGCAACTGGGTAATTTATAAAGGAAAAAGTCTTTTTCTTGCAAGTCTGTTCTGGAGGCTCAGCATTCCAAGTTCAAGGGTTACATCTGGTGAGGGCCTTTGTTCTGGCGAAGACTGTTCACAGAGTTCCAAAGTAGTGCAGGGTATCACATAGCAATTCACTAAGAAAATAGGAAAAGATGTGCAGCAGTGAGCCTTGTACCACTACATCAAAAATCAT
The DNA here is from genome assembly GCF_000696425.1 of Galeopterus variegatus. NCBI lineage: Eukaryota > Metazoa > Chordata > Mammalia > Dermoptera > Cynocephalidae > Galeopterus > Galeopterus variegatus. The sequence goes on along the minus strand of NW_007735728.1, from coordinate 11,361 downwards.
GAAGTTGAGGAGAACCCTGCATGGGAGAATGGAAAGGGGTGGTCCTTGACTTTGAGGGAAAACCAGAAGATTCTGGGTGCCAATACCATGTGAACTAAGGGTTTCATGTTGAGGGGATAAGATTGTTGATTGAGAGTGGAGTTCAAAGTTAGCATTTTTCTGTTTTTTTTTTTTGTGGAAATCATTTAGAAAAATAACCAAAATGAGAAATGTGCAGGAGAAAAATTTTACGAGAATGGAAGACCTCCAATACTTCACTGCACAAAGCAAATCTTTCACAAGAAATAAATTATCAAGTGGTGGTCCATGTACCAGAAATTGGGAATAGAATACAAGTTGATTTGAGAAGGTGTCAAAAGAACATATTTCAAAGATGGTGGGAACAGCTTTGGATGCAGAACCAAATATTTTAGAACAGAAAGAGGTGTATAGGGTGGAGAACTGATTTTTCTTTATTCTAATGGGTTATGAGAAGCAGAGGAAGTCAGGTTAAATGAAAAACTTGGAGGAAGCTGTCTTTATTTAGGGTGGAGGAGAGGATATTTTATTCTTTGGAAAACTTCCACATTCCCATAGCCATTTTCTATGGGAGAAGTGTAAAGCATATAAGCATAAATGCAAAATCCTTATCCTCAGTGATGTTCCTGCATGTGTGATAAAAAATTGGCTCACTTCCGTACCTGAAAGTAGCTGATGATGGAAAATCTAGTCATCTTCATTGTGAAATAATGAGAAAATAGCAGCAGGAGACATCCCTGGTTGTAAAAATGAAAGAGAAATTGGTGTAAAGAAATGAAAGGTGCTTTGTTGAAAACTACATGTAGGCAGAAACTATAAATTCTTAACAAATATTTAGTCATACATTAAAATTTAAAAATGAACAAAGGACAGAAAACCTTGACATAACATTAGAAGATATATTAGTACAATATTACATTGTCAGAAAAAATTCCATAAACTCATGAAACCAACATCCGTTATTGGTTTTTTTATAAAATCTTTAGTTACTAGGATCGGAAGGCACTTCTGTACCTTTACTTGCGCAATCAATGAGATGTGCTTATGTGTGGTTCATTATTAGTTATTTTTTTCTCATTTCAGATGTCCAGATAGGTGATGACCTTGAGGAGATGAACCAAGAACGTCATGGTAGATGCTTGCAGCAAATTGTAGTCATCAATAGCAACACATCAGCCGAGGAGAGAGTCGTGTTAGGAAAATCATTTTATTTGAGTTCATATCTTGTTTTAAATCTGGTTATAAATAATGGAAAGTATTCAGGAAAGGGTTATAAGGAGTTATACATATGTCAGAATGCACTTCTTCCTAGAGAGCCTGATGAGATGCCCACTGGAGAGAAACCTGATGACTGTCATACAACTGGAAAATTGCCCAGACATCATGAGCATCTTAGTCAGCATCCCAATATTCAAACTGGGAAGCAGCTTTTAGAATACAGTGGAAAAGGGAAATCCTCCAACACAGAGCCAACAATATTTACACATAAAAAGATTCATATTGATGAGACCACCTGTAAGTATAATGAATATGGGAAAGGCTGTGGTAAGGCAGCTGTCATTGTCCAAGAAATAAATCATGTAGAAAGGAAAACTTTTCAATGTGGTATACGTGGGAAAATGTTCTGTAAAAAGCCTGAACTCACTAAATGTCAGATTATGCATACAGGAGAGCAACACTGTAAACATGCTGAATGTGAGAAAACTTTTATTAAGAAATTATACCTTACCTCCCATAAGAGAACACCTATACAGGAGAAGCTTTATGGTTGTAATGAACAGGAGAAAGTTTTGTGTCAGAAGTCAGACCTTACAATGCATCAGGGAACTTACACAGGAGAAATGTACTATGGAAGTATTAACTGTGGGGAAAGCTTCTGTAAGAATTCACTCCTCAGCCATCCCGAGAGAATTCACACAGGTGAAATACTAGATGGATGTAATGAGTGTAAAAAATCTTTCTGCCATGAGTCTGCACTCTCTGTATATCAGAGAGTTCACACAATTGAGAAACCATGTAAAGAATATAAAAAAACCTTTTACAGTGATAAATGTGGTAAAACCTTTCCTGAAAAGTCACACTGCAGCAGTCATCAGAGAATTTGCACAGGTGAGAAACCATGTGAAAGTAAGGAATGTGGAAAAACTTTTAACCAAAAGTCAAGCCTCAGCATTCGTCCCAGAATTCCCAGAGGTGAGAAACTATATGAATGTAAGAAAAGCAGAAAAGCTTTTAACCAAAAGTCATATTTCAGTGGTAATGAAATAATTCACACTCGTGAGAAACCATATAAATGTAGAGAATGTGGAACTTTTAGCCAAAAGTTACACTTAAGCATTCATCACAGAACTCAAACAGGTGAGAAACCGTATGAATGTAGAAAATGTGGAAAAACTTTTACCCGAAAGTCACACCTCCGCAGCCATCAGAAAATTCATACAGGTGAGAAACCATATGAATGTGAAGAATGTGGAAAAGCTTTTAACAAAAAGTCAAAGCTCAGCATTCATCAGAGAAATCATACAGGTGAGAAACCATATGAATGCAAAGACTGCGGGAAAGCTTTTAGCTGGAAGTCAGACCTCAGGAAGCATGAGAGAATTCACACAGGTGAGAAACCTTATGCATGTAAAGACTGTGGAAAAGCATTTAGGGAAAAGTCAAGCTTCATCATTCATCAGAGAATTCACACAGGTGAGAAACCATATGAATGCAAAGACTGCGGGAAAGCTTTTACCTGCAAGTCAGACATCAGGAAGCATGAGAGAACTCACACAGGTGAGAAACCTTATGCATGTAAAGAGTGTGGAAAAGGTTTCAGCCAGAAGTCACAGGTCAGCATTCATCAGAGAAATCACACAGGTGAGAAACCATATGAATGCAAAGACTGTGGGAAAGCTTTTAGCCGGAAGTCAGACCTCAGGAAGCATGAGAGAATTCACACAGGTGAGAAACCTTATGCATGTAAAGACTGTGGAAAAGCATTTAGGGAAAATTCAAGCCTCATCATTCATCAGAGAATTCACACAGGTGAGAAACCATATGAATGCAAAGACTGTGGAAAAGCTTTTAGCCGGAAGTCACTGCTCAGCATTCATCAGAGAAGTCACACCGGTGAGAAACCATATGAATGTAAAGAGTGCGGAAAAGGCTTCAGCCAGAAGTCACAGGTCAGCATTCATCAGAGAATTCACACAGGTGAGAAACCATATGAATGCAAAGACTGCGGGAAAGCTTTTACCTGCAAGTCAAACATCAGGAAGCATGAGAGAATTCACACAGGCGAGAAACCATATGAATGTAGAGAATGTGGAAAAACTTTTATACAAAAGTCACACCTTAGCAGGCATCAGAAAATCCACACAGGTGAGAAACCATATGAACATTAAGAATGTGGAAAAGCTTTTAGTGAAAAGTCATACTTCAGCATTGATGCAGTTTGGATGTGTTGTTCCCTCCAAAATTCATGTGGAAATTTGATCCCCAGTGTGGCAGTGTTGGAAACTGAGTCATGGGGGCAGATCCCTCATGAATGGATTAATGTTCTCCTGGGGGGCGAGTAATGAGTGAGTTCTTAGTATATTAGTTTCTGTGAGAGCTTGTTGTTTATAGGACCCTGGCACCTCCTGTCTCTTGCTTCCTCTCACCATATGATCTGCTCGTACCCACCAGCAGCCTGGCACTTTCCTCCATGAGTAGAAGCAGCCTGAGGCCTGTGCCAGATGCAACTGTTTCCGAATTGTAAGCCAAATAAACTTCCTTTATAAATTATCCAGTCTCAGGTATTTTTGTCATAGCAACACAAAATGGACTAAAGGAAGCATTCATCAGAGAACTCACACAGGTGAGAAACCACACGAATGTAGAGAATGTGGAAAAACTTAAGCAAAAGTCACACTTCAGCATTCATCAGAGAATTCACACAGGTGAGAAACCATATGAATGTAGAACTTTTAATCAAAATTCACACAGGTGAGAAACCATATGAACATGAAGAATGTGGAAAAGCTTTTAGCAAAAAGTCATACTTCAGCGTTCATCAGAGAACTCTCACAGGTAAGAAGCCATATTAATGTAAAGAATGTGGGAAAACTTAATGAAAAGTTAGACCTCAGAAGGCATGAGAGAACTCAGGCGGGAAACCATGTGAATGTAAAGAATGGAAAAAACAGTTCACTGGAACTCACTGTAATAGACATGAACAAATTCACACATGGGAAAAGCCCAATTTGTGTATTGACTGCTGGAGAAGGTTTTCCCATAAATTATGTCATGTTTCATCACAGAACTCACATCAAGAAGAAGCCCTATAAATGCACAACTGTTCTTTGGTATTGGGGAGTCGTTCCAGGAGCCCCTGTTGATGAAAACACTTGCAAATGATGAAGCCCCATCTATAAATGGTGTACTGTTTCAATATTACCTACGAGCTTTTTTCTGTGTCCTTAACATTTTCAGTCAAATATTTATATTACTAATTACAGAATTCCTTGTAAAGAGTTGTTATAGTGTGTTGTTTTATACTTGTATATGTTTTTTTCTTTTCATTTTTTATAAGTGGTTGAATCAGCAGGTGTTCAACCCTCAGATATAGAAGGGGGTCAATAACTGAAAATATCTTTTTTTCAGCAGTTACACGGCTGGGCATAGTGTACTGTTGGTTAGAGCATGGTGCTAATAACACCATGGATCCACATGCTGGCCAGCCATGGGGGGAATGGAATACTACTCTGCTCTAAAAAAGAATGAAATACTGCCATTTGCAACAACATGGATAGGCCTATGAAAAAATATATTAAGTAAAACAAGTCAGGCATAGAGAGAGAAATATCACATGTTCTGACTTATCTCTACGGGATAAAAAAAAAAAAATCCTGTACGGGGGAGGGAGCAAGACACAAAAATTACAAGAACTTGGTAAGGGTTAGGGTTATGGTTAGGGAGTTAGGGTTAGGAGTTAGGGATAGGGGTTAGGGTTAGGGTCAGGGGTCGGGGTCAGGGTTAGTCTTAGGGTTAGGATTAGGGTTGGGGTCGGGGTCAGGGGTCAAGGGGTGAGGGTTAGTGTTAGGGTTAGAGGGTTAGGGTTAGAGTAGGGTTAGGGGTTAGGGTTAGGGTTAGAGGTCAGGGTTAGGGTTAGGGCTGGGGTTCGGGTTGGGATTAGGGGTTAGGGTTAAGGTTAGGGTTAGAGGGTTAGGGATAGGGATAGAGGGCTAGGGTTAGGTTTAGGGTTAGAGGGTTAAGGTTAGGTTTAGGTATAGGATTAGAGGGTTAGGGTTAGAGGGGTAGGGTTAGAGGGGTAGGGTTAGAGGGTTAGGGTTAGGTTTAGGGTTAAAGGGTTAAGGTTAGGGTTAGGGTTAGAGGGTTAGGGTTAGGATTAGAGGGTTAGGGTTAGTGTTAGAGGGTTAGGGTTAGAGAGTTAGGGTTAGGGTTAGAGGTTTCGGGTTGGTGTTAGGGTTAGGGTTAGAGGGTTAGGGTTAGGTTTAGGGTTAGAGGTTTAGGGTTAGTGTTAGGGTTAGGGTAGGATTAGGGTTAGGGTTAGAGGGTTAGGGTTAGGTTTTAGGGTTAGGGTTAGGTTTAGGGTTAGAGATTTAGGATTAGGGTTAGTGTTAGGGTTAGGGTTAGGTTTTAGGGTTAGGGTTAGGCGTTAGGATTAGGGTTAGGGTTAGGTGTTTGGGTTAGGGTTAGGGTTAAGTTTAGGGCTGGGATTGGGGTTGGGGCTGAGGTTAGGGTTAGGGGTTAGGGTTGTGGTTGTGGTTAGGTGTTTGGGTTTGGGTTCCAAATCACTATTGGAGAATAAAAATGCTACTGACTTTTGCATGTTAATTTTGTATCCTGCTACTTTGCTGAAATCATTTATCAATTCCAAGAGTTTTTTTCATAAAGTCTGTAGACAGTTCAATATATAGGATCATGTCATCTGCAAAGAGGGACTGTATGAGTTCCTCTTTTCCAATCTGGATGCACTTTATTTTTTTCTCTTCTTTGCTCTGGCTGGTACTTCCGACACTATGTTGAATAGGAGTGGTGAGAGTGAGCATCCTTGTCTAGTTCCTGTTCTTAAAGGAAAAGCTTTCAAGTTTTGCTCGTTCAAGATATTGGCGGTTTATCATATATGGCTTTAATTATGTTGAGATACTTTCTATCTAAACTTATAGAGAGTCTTTGTCATGAATAAGTGTTGAAACCGGGGGGGAGAAGAAGACATAACAATTACAATTCCTTGAAGTTGACACGACAAGCATACAGAAAGGACATTGTTGGGTGGGAGGGGGAGAGGGAGGTTTCGGTAATGGGCCACAATAATCAACCGCATTGTATATTGAAAAAATAAAATTAAGAAAAAAATCAGTAAGTGTTGAATTTTATCAAATGCTTTTTCAGCATCTAGAGATGATCATATGGTCCTTGTGTTTGATTTTATTGATATGGTGTATCAAATTTATTGATTTGCATATGTTGAACCAACCTTGCATCCCTGGAATGAATCCCATTTTATCATGGTGTATAATTTTGCATGTGTATTGCTGTATTCTGTTAGCTAGTATTTTATTGAGGATTTTTGCATCTATATTCATCAAGGATATTGGCCTGTAGTTTTCTTTTTTAGTTGTATCTTTACCTGGTTTGGGTATCAGGGTGATGTTTACTTCACAGAATGAGTTTGGGAGAATTGCGTCTATTTCAATCTTTTGGAATAGTCTGTAGAGAATTGTTGTCACTTCCTCTTTGAATGTTTGGTAAAATTCTGTGAATCCATCTGGTCCTGTGCTTTCCTTTGTTGGGACCCTTCTGATAACAGCTTCATTCTCTTTTATCGTTATTGGTCTGTTCAGATTTTTCTACATCTTCGTGGCTTAGTTTTGGTCGTTTGTGTGTGTCCAGAAATTTATCCATTTCCTCCAGATTTTCAAATTTGTTGACATATAGTTGTTTATATTAGTCTCAAAGGATTCCTTGTATTTCAGACGTATCAGTTGTAATATCACCTATTTCATTTCTAATTTTTGTTATTTGGATCTTCTCTCTTCTCTTTTTAGTTAGCCATGCTAAT
>NW_007735728.1:2805-3403 GCF_000696425.1 Galeopterus variegatus | reverse complement strand
TCCCCTGCTATTATGGTATTAGTGTCTATTTCCTTCTTTAGGTGTAATTGAGTTTGCTTTACAAATCTGGCTGCTCCAACATTGGGTGCATATATATTTATGATTGTTATATCTTCTTCATGGATCAATCCTTTTATCATTAAGAGGAAGTAGTGGCCCTCATTATCTCTTTTTATGGTTTTTAGTTTAAAGTCTATCTTATCAGATATAAGAATAGCTATTCCAGCTCGTTTTTCATTTCTGTTTGCATGGTATATCTTTTTCCATCCTTTCACTCTTAGTCTATGTGAGTCTTTATAGGTGAGGTGAGTGTCTTGAAACCAGCATATAGTTGGGTCCTCCTTTTTAATCCAGTCAGCCAATCTGTGTCTTTTGATTGGGGAATTTAATGCTTTTACATTAAGAGTTGTTATTGAGAACAACAGTTTGGATGTCTTAAATGTCTTATGTTCCTTTCTTTCTGATTTGCTGTTGGTTTTCTGTATTTGTTGGTTCCCTGGATCGTAGATAACCTTTTTTTTTCTCTTCATTGTTGCTATTTTTATTTTACTAGTGGGTTTTGATTTTTTTTTTTTTTTTTTTTTTTTTTTTTTTTTTT
>NW_007735728.1:0-244 GCF_000696425.1 Galeopterus variegatus | reverse complement strand
GTGGATTTTTCTATTTCTCTTTTTACTTCTGTCAGTTTTTGAATCATATACTTTTAAATTCCATTATTTGATGTCTCCTTGATGAATTGTGCACTTCATATTATGAAATGCCCCTCTTTATCCTTCATATATCCTGGTATTTTTTTCTAAAAACTTTATTTATCTTTGATTATACATATTTACGGGGTACAGAGTTGACTCTCAGTATTTGTGTATAGTATGTGATGATCAAATCAAACTTATT
>NW_007735727.1:72261-74567 GCF_000696425.1 Galeopterus variegatus | reverse complement strand
AGGATTTACACATGGACAGGCACCTTATGGTGGAAATGCACCGAAATGTGGCCCAACACTGCTGGGCATCTGTATTTTTATTTGCAAAATATATCAACCCTAAAATAAAGAGACTTCCCCCTATATGAAGGCTTAGAAATGCTAAGTGCTGAATCTTCAGTGTAAGTTTGACCACGTAAATAAGTTCATAACCTTCTCTTACTTCCAAACAGCCATACAGAAAACTACCTTGGCACTGAGTGTAACACAGGGACAAAAAGAAAATCCCTGATAAATTGCAATTAAAATTCTGTCTTTGTTTAGAATTTTAGTCTAAATTAGCATTACTGGGAGGGTCGAGATTTGCATTCTTTAAAAACTCTTCCATACATGCTCCATGTAAAAGTAGTATTATTTATAATAGCAAAAATCAGAAACAACTTAAATAACTACCAATTCCATAATGACAAAAATAGAGTATACTGATTTAGTGACTATTATATTGAACTGAAAAATAAGTGAGCCACAGCTTTGCACATTAATATGGATGGATTTCAAAACATAAACTTGTGCAAAAGAAGCAAGTTTAATATTGATGGCATAGTTTGAATCCATTCCTTAAAAGATCATAAACATAAAGTAAAAATTCATAAACAAATGTTATATAGGGATCACTCGTAAGTAATAAAATTATAAGAAATATCAATAAATTATTAGCATAAAATAAGAGATATTTATTACTCCTGAATGATGGAAGTGAAAGTAATGAAAAGGGGTACGTGAGGGCTTTTTAGATACCAGTACAAGCTTATAGTTCTTACTTAAACCATAGGTCTTATTTCCATCTGTCTTTCTATCTATCAATCTATCTATTTTTCTGTCTACCTGTCTGATACTCTTCTATTTGTCAGCTGATCTAATGAAAATTGCTGATACTTAAATTTTGGGACCTACAAGAGTAGACATGTTATGTGATTCAACCTAATATATATAAAATCTCCTGTATAAACAGTTCATCATTGAAATTGNTTTGTAGAATTGTTTAAAGTTAGTTATGTTTCCATCTTTATTTATACTGCTTAGGATTGCTTTAGTTATTCAGGATCTTTTGTTGTTATATATAAACATTAGGATGGGTTTTCTATTTCTGTGAAGAATGTCATTGGTATTTAGATGGGGATTGCATTGAATATGTAGATCACTTTCGGTAGTATGGACATTTTCACAATGCTGATTTTTCCAATCCAAGAGCATGGAATGTTTCTCCATGTTTTTGTGTCCTATTTAATTTCTTTCAGCAGTGATTTGTAGTTTTCCTTGTAGAGATCTTTCACCTCCTTGGTGAAATTTATTCCTAAGCATTTCAATTTTTTGAAGGCTATTGTAAATGGGCTTGATTCCGTGATTTCATTTTATTCATTTTTAGTTCATTGTTGAAGTATAAAAACACTACTGATTCTTGTTTGTTGATTTTGTATCCTACAACTTTACTGAAATCACTTATCAGATCTGAGATTTTTGGTAACATCTTTACATTTCTCTCCCTATACAGGATCATGTCATCTGCAAACATGGACGTTTGAATCAATCTTTTCTAGTCTGGATGCCTTCTGTTACTTAAACTTGCCTGATTTCTCTGGCTAGTACTTCCAATACTATGTTAAATAGGAGTGTTGATAGTGGGAATCCTTGTCTTGTTCCTGTTCTTAATGGAAAGACTTTCAGCTTTTCCCCATTCAGGAAAATGCTGGTGATATGTTTGTCCTATATGTCTTTTACTGTGTCAGGATATTTTCCTTCTATACCTATTTTGCTGAGATACTGTATCATGAAGGGATGCTGAATTTTGTCTGATTCATTTCTGCACATATTAAGATAATCATACGGTATTTGTCCTTGATTTCGTTAATGTGGTGTGTCACATTTATTGATTTGCATATGTTGAACCGTTCTTCCATCCTCGGGATGAATCCCACTTGATCATGGTGTATAATTTTTTGACGTGTTTTGGTATTCTGTTTGCTAATAATTTGTTGAGGATTTTATGTGTGTTTCATCATAGATACTGGCTGGTAGTTTCATATTTTTGTTGTATCTTTATGTGATTTGGGTATCAAGATGATGCTGGCATTGGGTGAGTTTGGGAGAATGGCTTCTGTTTTAAGTTTTTGCAATAATTTCAAGATAATTGGTATTGGGCCGGCCCGGTGGTGCACTGCTACAGTGTGCCGCTTGGGAGCGTGGCAGCGCTCCCGCCAAGGGTTCCGATCCCACATACAGACCGGTCGCTCACTGGCTGAGTGAGGTGCGGGCGCAACACCGAGGGT
>NW_007735727.1:68901-71048 GCF_000696425.1 Galeopterus variegatus | reverse complement strand
CCCCCCCTTCCCCCCCCCCCCCCACTGCTTATGCTTTTGATTGTAGTTTTTATTTTATTAAATGAGTCTCAGTTCCAGGAGTTCTGCTGCATTCTTTTCTATGGCATTTATCTTTTTATAAATTTTCTCTCCTTCATGTCCTAAATTTATTTTCTCATTTCATTATGTTGTCTAACTGAATACTCTTGTATCTCAATGAGTTTCTTTTAGATTGTTACTCAGAATTCTCTTTCAGACATATCAAAGATTTCTTGTTTACAGGGTCTGCTATTTGAGAATTATAGTGCTTTTCTTGTGATGCCATATTGTCTTGATTTTTCATATTTCTAGTATCTCTATGTTAATGCCTAGTCAACTGGTATTTGCTTCTATTACTCTGGGGTGGATTTTGAGGAGAGAGACTCCCTCCTATAGATTTGTTATATATTTCACATTGCATGGTGTGTTTTANTGAGGAGAGAGACTCCCTCCTATAGATTTGTTATATATTTCACATTGCATGGTGTGTTTTATTTTGGGTTCTGAGTAGACTCAATAGTTGTGGGTATACTCAGTATTTCTGGAGAATTCCAGCAACTATATCAGTGACTGGGGCTACATGAAAGGCTGGACATGCACAGGTGAGGTGGGTGGGAGCATCATGTGAAGTGGTGGAGGCTGGGATCACGCAGGTAGCTTGATGGCTGGGCCCATGCAAGTGCATGGGGCTGTGCAGGTGACCAGAAGGCAGGGCCCAGACAGTAAGGTGAGGCCCTATGGGTAGCTAGACAGCTAGGCCCGGTGGGAGCGGCATCACTGGTGCTTGGTGGATGGGGTCATGTGGGCTGCAAGGGCGGCACAGGCAGCTGGAAGGCTGGAGCCATGCAGGTGGCTGGAAGGCAACAGCCTGGCATTGTGCAGGCAGAGTGGATACCTCAGTGGTGTGCACTGCACAAGATGAACTCCTATGTGGGCAGAAAGATCATGGCTTCTCTGGGACTAGGCAATGGCACAGGCAACTGCAGTGGGGAGGAGAAGAAGGAGGGTTACCGCTGGGAAGTGCTCATAGCCAAGAAGATTCTTTCTGCAGCAAGGGAAAATTCCTCTTAGTTGAGTCTGGTTTGGGAGATGAGGGGCTGAAGCTACATGCCTCTTCCTCCTCTACACAACCATGTGGAATTTTTCATGCTCCACATGTTCTTCAGCAGGCTCCTGCTGGGCATCTGTATTTTTATTTGCAAAATATATCAACCCTAGATTAAAGAGACTTCCCCCTATATGAAGGCTTAGAAATGCTAAGTGCTGAATCTTCAGTGTAAGTTTGACCACGTAAATAAGTTCATAACCTTCTCTTACTTCCAAACAGCCACACAGAAAACTACCTTGGCACTGAGTGTAACACAGGGACAAAAAGAAAATCCCTGATAAATTGCAATTAAGATTCTGTCTTTGTTTAGAATTTTAGTCTAAATTAGCATTACTGGGAGGGTCGAGATTTGCATTCTTTAAAAACTCTTCCATACATGCTCCATGTAAAAGTAGTATTATTTATAATAGCAAAAATCAGAAACAACTTAAATAACTACCAATTCCATAATGACAAAAATAGAGTATACTGATTTAGTGACTATTATTCTGAAGTGAAAAATAAGTGAGCCACAGCTTTGCACATTAATATGGATGGATTTCAAAACATAAACTTGTGCAAAAGAAGCAAGTTTAATTTTGATGGCATAGTTTGAATCCATTCCTTAAAAGATCATAAACATAAACTAAAAATTCATAAACAAATGTTATATAGGGATCACTCATAAGTAATAAAATTATAAGAAATATCAATAAATTATTAGCATAAAATAGAGATATTTATTACTCCTGAATGATGGAAGTGAAAGTAATGAAAAGGGGTACGTGAGGACTTTTTAGATACCAGTACAAGCTTATAGTTCTTACTTAAACCATAGGTCTTATTTCCATCTGTCTGTCTATCTAACTGTCTATCAATCTATCTATTTCTCTGTCTACCTGTCTGATACTCTTCTATTTGTCAGCTGATCTAATGAAAATTGCTGATACTTAAATTTTGGGACCTACAAGAGTAGACATATTATGTGATTCAACCTAATATATATAAAATCTCCTGTATAAACAGTTCATCATTGAAATTG
>NW_007735727.1:67051-68415 GCF_000696425.1 Galeopterus variegatus | reverse complement strand
TTATGTGATTCAACCTAATATATATAAAATCTCCTGTATAAACAGTTCATCATTGAAATTGAATGGCTATACAGTATTCAAAGCTCTTGCTATTGCAGATGGAAAGCTTCTCTTTTGGTTTCAGTACAATGGTCAAGGGAAATTTTATTTTAAATACATTGAGCTTATTTAGAATACTAGGTTATTACACAGGGTACTCTAAGTAAAAAGTACCTAATGAAATTTTGGTAATTTTAAAGACTTTGTGGTGCTGACCAGTTAGCTCAGATGGTTAGAGTGCAGTGTCATAACACCAGAGTCAAGGATTCAAATCTTCTTACTGGTCAGCTGCCATAAATAAAGACTTCATGTCAATCTTAATGTGCTTATTTCATAAACTTTTTTGTTTTAGTGAAAGGGTTGGTTAGTAACTGACTGGTTGGCTGATATTCTCTATGTGTATGCAGTCTATCAATGAAATAGCCTCAAGGTTTTCCCTAAAACAAAGACCTTGAAAGATACTGAAATTGGGGGAGGGGCACTCCTAATATATAAAACTTTATACGTGCTCCCCAACCCCACATTTATGTTTTGTTCTTATATATCTTAATTGATTTATTAATAGGAAATGATTTTCTATCTAATTATAAGTGTTCATTAAATTTATCTATTATTTGTTATTATAGTTATTGTTAAATGAGTATTTATTCATGACATCTAACATCTTTATGGTTATTTTATGGTTATGATTGTAAATATCTCAATTATAAAATCACATAATAGTTATGGTCATCATTTGTCACTATTAACTTCTTAGCATTCCACATTTTATCATAGAAATTATGTGATTTTTAAACCTATTTCTATAAGACAAGAAACTCCCTACAATAGTTAATATTCAAATCTCATTATAAGATAATTTTCCAGGAAAGAATAGATTAGCTATTCCAGTTACAGCCCTGTTTTCTTGTAATAGAAATTTAAGTTATCCATTTAACTCAAAGAATTGATATCCTTCTTCCATATACTATTTATAGACATTTGGAACTTTGTTTCAAGATTGAAATTTAAAGATGAAAATTTGTACATGCCAAATGTACATTATGAATAAGAATGCTGTTTATAAATAAACAGGTATGTAGATAATCTGGAATTCATAAAGGGATGTTATGATTGCTTAATATACAACATGGAAATTAAAACAGAAACAAAATGGTATTGCAAATATTTAATTTCTGATATGTAAAAACATTTTCATTAGCCAAACTTAAAAGTGAATGAGGTGTCTGCAAAGCAATATTTGTGATGCATTTTGAAGAAAAACTCAATAAACAAAAATTATTTATCAGGTCAGTGTTCTAAAGGACTGACAGAAGAGAAAGTGC
>NW_007735727.1:39917-66043 GCF_000696425.1 Galeopterus variegatus | reverse complement strand
AACTTGTCGGGTTTGGAATTTCAAATTGGTGAGGATGTTATATTTTTAAGATTACCTTCAGCAATCTGCAGAAAAGATTAATGTAAAATGATTAACTTCCTATTATAGGGGTCAGTATTTTCAATTTTGTAAATGAAATTTGAATTATTTTTAAATTTATACAAGATGCATGTTTAATGTGTTCAGCTTTCTCTATTCTTCTATAGTAATTCATGTGATTTATAGCTTTACATATCATCTTATCAATGTTTTCATGCTTAATGGTCACAGAAATGAAATGACTCATTTTCTACATGACCTGAAAACTAATTACATAGTTAATACTTTGGGGAAATATGCATGTTAATAGAAATTTAATTGGTTACTGAAAGAATGTTCTATTATATATGTTCACAAAATGTACATGAAAAAGGCTGTCAGCAACTAGCATAATACAGTATTATTTTTTTTTAAAAAACTGAGTTATATTCTATATTGTGATAACATATATCTAGAAAAGTACATGAAACACATAGAAATTATTTGACAAATTTAAAGCGTTCACAAAATTTAATATACAAGACAAAAATTAGCTTAAGAAAAACTATTTTTTCTATAAAATAAAACTAACAATGAAATATTTGTGGTTTCAGTCTTTATAAGAACACTGTTTCAAATGAAGTATACATTGTCATAAATTATAAGCACCTATTTCTTTTAAGGGTTTTTTAAAACTCTTTTTTTAATTGTTTTTTCTTGAAACATAATTGATTATACATATTTATGGGGCACAGAGTTGACTATCAGTATTTTTTTACAATATGTGATCAAATCAGTGTTGTTAGCATGTTCATCACCATGAATCATAATTATTTTTTGTATCCATCACCCTATTTCTCCCTAGCCCCTATCCCCTTTTCCCACCACTAGTAACCATAGATCTTTCTCTCATTCTGTAAGTTCAACATATTATTGTAGTTGTTTGTTCATCCTTTCTTTCTTAGCTCCCACTTACGAGTGAGGACTTGCAGTATTTCTTCTTCTGTGCTTGCCTTATTTAACTTAACATAATTTCCTCCAGGCCCATCCATGTTGCTACAAGTGGCAGAATTTCATTTTTTCTTTTCTTTTCTTTTCTTTTCTTTTCTTTTCTTTTCTTTTCTTTTCTTTTCTTTTCTTTTCTTTTTTTTACAGTTGAGAAGTATTCCATCATGTATATGCACCATATTTTCCTTATCCAGTCATCCATAAATGGACATTTAGGTCAGTACCATATCTTGGCTATTGTAAATAGAGCTGCAATGAACATGGGAGTGCAGGTATCCCTTTGACATGATGATTCCCATTCCTTTGGGTGTATACCCAGAAGTGGGATTACTGTATCCTATGGTAGTTCTATCCATAGTTGATTGAGAAGCTTCCATACTGTTTTCCACAATAGCTGTACTAATTTACAGTCCTACCTACAGTGTAGAAGGATTACCTTTTCTCCACATCCATGCCAACATTTGTTATTCTGTGTCTTTTTGGAACAGCCAGTCTAACTGGGGTGAGATGATATCTCAATGAGGTTTTGATTTGCATTTCTCTTATGATCAGTGATTTTGAGCATTTTTCATGTAACCATTCACCATTTGTATGTTTTCTTTTGAGAAATGTCTATTCAGTTCCTTTGCTCATTTTTTAATTGGATTATTTGTTTTTTGTTTTTTGGGGTTTTTTTACTGTTAAATTGTTTGTTTCTTGTATATTCTGGATATTAATTCCTTGTTGGATGTACAGTTTGCAAATATTTTCTCCCATTATGTAGGCTGTCTTTTCAGTTTGTTGATTGTTTATTTTGCTGTGCAGAAGATTTTTAGTTTGATATAATCTAATTTGTTTCTTTTTCTTTTCTTTTCTTTTTTTTTTTTTTGACTGTGCTTTTGGGGTCTTATTCATAAAGTCTTTGCTCAGTCTTACACCCTGAAGTGTTTCCTTTATGTTTTCTTCTAGGATTTTTATAGTTTCAGATCTTATACTTAAGACTATAATCTGTTTTGAGTTGATTTTGGTATATCGGTGAGATATATTGGTCTAGTTTCTTTCTTTTACGCATGGATATGCAGTTTTCCCAATGTATGCTATTGGTGCCTTTGTCAAAGACCAGTAGACTGTAAGTATGTGGGTTGATTTCTGCATTCTCTATTCAGTTCCACTTGTCCATGTGTCTATTTTTACATCAGTTCCATACTGTTTTGGTTACTATAGTTTTGTAATGTAGTTTAAAGTCAGGTAATGTAATGCCTCCAGTGTTATTATTTTTGTTCAGGATTGCTTTGGCTATCTGAGGTCTTTTGTTGTTCCATATGAATTTTGGGATGATTTTTCAATTTCTGTGAAGAATGTCATGGGTATTTTAATGGGGATTGCATTGAATCTGTAGATCACCTTGGGTAGCATGGACATTTTCACAATATTAATTTTTCCAATCAATGAACTTGGACTGTCTTTCCAAATTTTGGTGTCCTCTTAATTTTTTTCAGTGGTGTTTTGTCATTCTCACTGTAAAGATCTTTCAGCTCTTTGATTATAATTATTCTTAGGTATTTTAATATTTTGGTAGCTATTGGAAATAGGCTTGTTTTCTTGATTTCATTATCTGCTTGTTCATTGTTTATGTATATGAATGCTACTGATTTTTGTGTATTGATTTTGTATCCTGAATATTTACTGAATTGTTGAATAAGCTCTATGAGTTTTTTGGTATAGTTTATGGGTTTTTCTATATCTAGGATCATGTCATTTCTGAACAGTGACAATTTGGCTTCATCTTTTCTCGTCTGGATTCCCTATTTCTTTCTCTTGCCTGGTTTCTTTGACTAATACTTCCAAAACTATGGTAATAGGAGTTCTGAGAGTGTGAATCCTTGTTCTTGTTCTTTCAGCTTTTCCCAATTCAAAATGACACTGGCAGTGGTTTTATCATATATGGCTTTTATTGTGTTGACTTACTTTCCTTCTATACCAAATTTCTTAAGGATCTTTGTCATGAAGGAATGCTGAATTTTGTCACTTTTTTCTGCATCTATTGAGACATTCATATGGTTTTTGTCCTTGCTTTGTTGATGTGGTGTATCATATTTTGATTTGCATATGTTGAACTATCCTTGCTTCCCTGGAATGAATCCCACTTGATCATGGTATGGAATATTCCTGATGTGTTGTGCAATTTTGTTTGCTAACATATTGTTGAGCATTTTTGTGTCTATGTTCATCAAGAATATTGATCTGTAGCTTTATTTATTTGTTGTGTCTTTGTCTGATTTTGGTATTAGGGTGATGATGCTGGCCTCAGAATGAGTTCATGAAAATCAGTTTTAATGTCTCCTTTATCATTTCTGATTTTTGTTATTTGGGCATAAATATTTATTTCCTTCTTCCTTTGTTTTAAGGTATCAATAGTGTAATAGATATTTCTTCTAAGCTCTCCATGCTCCAACTTCTACTTCCATGATTTCAAATATAGATTTAATCTTGCAATTCATTGAAATTTTATGCATAATAATTTTTAAAAGATACTTTATAAATACCATTGTTACTACTACTATAACAATTTTTCACCAAATGTGAAAATTTTAAGCCATATTAATAAAAAATAAAACAAGTCCAGCTAGAGTATTGATTGTTAAAAATCATTTTGAAGTTCATTACTTTCCATTGCTGCTCTAAAAAATTGGCACAAATTTAGCAGTTTAAAAAATACAAATTTATTATCATGTAGTTATAGAGATGGGAAGTTTAACATGGTGTCACTGGGCTACAATCACCATGTTGTTGGTGCTATATGCATATTTATTTCTAGCTGTTCAGGTAAGATTCTATTTCCTTGCCTTTTCTACCATTTCCCTTGACTCATGGTCATTTTCCGCCATCTTCAAAGCCATTCATTTTCACACTGCCATCTCTCTGTCCTTGGGTTGCAGATAGCTGCCTTCTCTCTGTGTCCTCCCATGACAGTTCCTCATTTCATGTGCTGAGAGAAAAAGAGATGTGTCTGTCTTCCTTTTCTTATAAGGCCACAGATCTTATCGGATTAGAACTCCACCCTCATTACTTCATTTAAACTTAATTACCTCCTAAAAACCTGTCTTTAAATAGAGTAATTTTGAGAGGAAGGGCTTCAATATATGAATTTTAGGGTAACACAATTTAGTCCATAGCATAACCTGACTTCATCTGCCACTTTAACTTCCTGTTGTCATGTAACCTTACATAATCACAGGTTCTAGGGATTAAGCCATGGACATCATGGGGTGGCCATTATTTTGTTTACTACATGATGAAATGATTAGTGAGGACAAATTTTCATACTTTTCACCACTCTACCAACTAAAGTGATCTCCATGGCTTTTTTTTTTTTTTCAAATTAATGTATCTCTGGCCAGCTACTGCAAGGTTTAAACAAAAACAATACTCTGAAATAGAAAATAATTAAGTAAAGGTAGAAGCAAATACTAGTTTCAGATGATATTCTCTGGGCATAGATCAAATAATAAAATCAAAATATTTTTAACAGTAGCACTTGATTTATCAATATCTGACCCTTAAGACATTAATTTTATGTTGTTCCTACAGGATTAAATAAGGCACATTCTATAAATATATATAATATATGCTTATTATATATATATTATAATATATATAATATATAATATAGCTTTTTTAATATATTTTAAAAAATACTTAAAGGACTGCAAAATCATGCAGCCTTTATGGAAAATGGTTTGGAGTTTCCTCAAACAATTGCAGATAGATCTACCATCTGACAAAGCTATTCCACTACTGGGAACATACCCAGAGGAACGGAAATCATCATGTCGAAGGGATACCTGTACACCAATGTTTATTGTAGCACTATTCACAATAGCCAAGAGTTGGAACCAGCCCAAATGTCCATCATCAGATGAGTGAATACAGAAAATGTGATATATCTACACAATGGAATACTACTCTGCTGTAAAAAAGAATGAAATACTACCATTTGCAGCAACATGGATGGACTTAGAAAAAATTATATTAACTGATATAAGTCTGGCACAGAAAGAGAAATACCACATGTTCTCACTTATTTGTGGGAGCTAAAAATAAATAAATAAATACACAAACAAATGGGGGAGGATGGGAAAGAAAACACAACAATCACAATTCCTTGAACTTGTTAAGACAAGTGAACAGATATGTTGATGGGTGGAAGTGGGGAGAGTGAGGGGGTAGGGAGGGTTCAGTAAAGGGACACACACAAAAATAAGTTATGTTTATGCTGTACTGTAGTCTATTAAGTGTGCAATAATATTATGTCTTCTAAAACAATGTAAATACCTTAATTAAAAGCTAAAAAACAAACAAAAAAACAAAACAAAAAGAAAAAAATACTTAAGGCTCTTACTATCATGTATTAGTGATTACCATATATTAGTTACTGGTGCTTTCATAATTTTACCTAATATTATTTTATTACAATAATTATTCAACCTGTGCAACTAAAGGCAGAGACAATTTTCCCTAAGACAGAATAGCGTGTGGAAGGACACATAACCATGAACACAGTTGTGGTCATGTCAGCTGAGAACGAGGAAGAGCACAGCCATGTGAAGACAGCCAGCAGTGTCTAGGACAACCATGGCATAGCTGGAAACAATGTGAAAGCATAATTTGTCCTACTCACATATTTTAATTTCAATAGTTATTTGATAGTTGTGTTTTGAGATTTTACTTTTATAGTATTTCTAAGTTTCATTAAGCTTAATTAATTATTGGAATTGCATGACTTGCATACAACAGTGCTTTTCTCAAGAAAAAGCTTATTTTGCAAAGTAGCAGAATAGAAACAGGAGCATATTGATTTTTTCATTTGTAACACTAGGTTTATACTCTTCAAAACAAATGGACTATTGGCTAAACATCCCAATTATTTAGATAACTTTAGATAGCATATTGATTTTTTCATTTGTAACACTAGGTTTATACTCTTCAAAACAAATGGACTATTGGATAAACATCCCAATTATTTAGATAACTGCTTTGACTAAGGCTGTATCCTTATATATTCTTACATATATGCTTTATGTATATAAACATTACATTCATACATATGTATATATGTGTATATATGTATATATGTCCTTTCATATATGATTAATGTATATAAACATAATATACTCATTCAGGAAAACCAAACCAAAACAAAACTTCCAAATATTCTCATCCAAATAATTACTATTTCTGAAGTACACTATCATAACAAATAAAGAAAATCATCTATAATATAACTTTCAATACTAGCCCCTGTAAGTACTTTTAAATTGAGCGCAGTCTTTAGATTGTCTGTAAAAACTTAGAGTCTGGAGCAGCTTCAGAATGGATTTAGAGATGCTTTTAACGTAAGGTTTCCAAAATACAGGCCCACAGGTAAGTCCTCACACAATCTACCATAGTTACTTGTACTACATTATAGAATCAAAAGCCAAAATGATCAGTTTATATTCAATCACACAAACAAAATCAAAAGTATATTTTAGTTAAATCGTAAGAAAATGTCAACAAGTGAAAATAATGTCAACGAATGTTAATTAATTAAATGAATGTTAAAATAGCTAAAATACAAGCTTAATGTAAATGAAAGTGTGTTGTTCTATTCATACACACATTAACTCATTTAATTCTCTAGATCATTGTGTGAGGTACTCACCCTTGAGGAATCTGAGGTTTTACATAACTTGCTCAACATTGCACATATGTTTCAGAACTTAGATATGATCTCAAGTGATTTGGATTCAGAGCCCATGGCCTTTAACATTATTTTTGCATCTAGCTTTGCAGCCTCTGCTCAGAACACCTTTCTAATAATTTCTGGGATTTTTGAGTCCCTAGCACCATGTTTGAACATAATTATGATCTATTGTCATTTATGAGAGAAAAAGCTGGCAGATGGTGCTGCCTAAGATGTAGAAGTCATGGGAAGGCTTAGATGAAGGACAGCAGACAGAGAAATCAGAAAAATAACCTTAATGTGGTACTGGGAAAATTGGACACTCACATGTCAAAGAATGAAATTAGACCCGAACCTCTCACCATATACCAAAATCAACTCAAAATGGATTACAAAATACTTCCTGCAACTACAAAACTCCTAAAAGAAAACATAGGGGAAACACTTCAGGAAGTACTGGGCAAAGAATGAATATGACCCCAAAAGCACAGGCAACTAAAGGAAAATTAAACAAATGGGATTATATCAAACTGAAAAGCTTCTGCACATGAAAAGAAAAAATTAGCAGAGCAAAAAGACAACCAACGAATGGAAGGAAATATTTGCAACTGTGCATTCAGCAAAGGATTAATATCCAGACTATAAAAGGAGCTCAAACAACTTAACAATAAAAACAAGTAACCCAATTTAAAAATGGGCAAAGGAGCTGAATAGACGTTTCTCAAAGGAAGATATATAAGTGCCCAACAGACATGTGAAAAAATGCTCAACATCACTCAGCATTAGGGAAATGCAGATCAAAACCACTTTGAGATTCATCTCACTCCAGTTAGACTGGCTATTATAAAAAAGGCAGAGAATAACAAATGCAGGGATGAATGCGGAGAAAGGGGAACTCTTCTACAGTGTTGGTGGGACTATAAAATGGTGCAGACATTATGGAAAATGTTACGGAGGTTCCTCAAACAGCTACAGATACAACTGCCTTCACTGCTGGGTATACACCTAAAGAAATGGAAATCATCATGTTGAAGGTACACCTGTATTCCCATGTTTACTGCAGCTCTATTTACATTAGCAAAGAATTAGAACCAACCTAAATGCCCATCTATGGATAACTGGGTATGGAAAATGTGGTATATATGCACAATGGAATACTACTTAGCCATAAAAAAGAAATGTTGAAGGTACACCTGTATTCCCATGTTTACTGCAGCTCTATTTACATTAGCAAAGAATTGGAACCAACCTAAATGCCCATCTATGGATAACTGGGTATGGAAAATGTGGTATATATGCACAATGGAATACTACTGAAATACTTGCATTTGCAGCAAGATAGATGAACTTAGAGAAAATTATGTTAAGTGAAATAAGCCAGGACCAGAAAGAGAAATACTGCATGTTCTCACTTATATGCAGGAGCTAATAAAATAAAGAATCAAATAAACAAATAAATAAAAATATATAACAGTAACAATAATAATTTGAACTTTTTAAGAGAACAGAACAGAAATGAGGTTGTTGGGGGTGGGAGACGGGCAGAGGGAAGGAGGAAAAGGAGGAATTGGTAAAGGGCCACAAAAATCGATTACATTGTATAATGATAAATATACAAATTTTCCTGAGTTGAATATCACATATTGCACACTGGTATTGATATTCAGTTCTGTACCACACAGATATGTACAGTCAACTACGTCCCAGTAAAAAACCTGAAATTAAATAATATAAGGTTTAGGTACAATGTGCTTCAGAATTACCCAAAATACTCACTAAAATCCAGAATATTGAAAACTCTACCCTAGGCTTACTGAATTTATATTGAAATCTGATGGTGTTTTTTTTTTTTTAATAGATTCTCCAGCTTATTCAAATTCACACAAAATTTGAAAATCACTTCGATATTTACCTCACTGGTTTGCCTATGACTGGTTCTTATGAACAAATTTAACAAAATGTGTCATCAGCTCTACTTCTCCTGAGAGCTCGATGATTAAAAAATGATTACTTCAATCAGTTTGGGAGGGTGAGGGGAAAGTCCAGACACCATTTCTACCTTAAACTACTACATTTAATAGTTTCTCTCCAATAAGGACAATATTTTAACACTTGCTGTCCATTCTCTTCATTTTCAGAGCCCCGATGAGATTACTGAATAGAAATAGAGGCTGTGGCAATAAGATGAAATTTATGGGCAGGCATTAAATAGTAGTTATAGCAGATGTGTCGTCAAGTATATGGAGAGGGATGAAGAAAATTCAGAAACTTGAGCAGGCCTTGTAAACAAGAGGAGATACGCTTATGAAGTTCTGAAGACAGTGGAACTTGAAATTACTATATCTATTCTTCTAAACAATATAGTTCAATGTCGCACCTACAGCCAATGTCCATATACACAGTTCAGAATGTTTGCTATAAATTCTACATGATTCTGAAGACAGTGGAACTTGAAATTACTATATCTATTCTTCTAAACAATATAGTTCAATGTCACACCTACAGCCAATGTCCATATACACAGTTCAGAATGTTTGCTATAAATTCTACATGACGGAATGTGATTTTTTTCAGGTGTCATTAAAATACATAGCTAGCTCACATCTCTAAGAAAATTGCATACCAAAACATTACAACATATGTGTTCAATAAATTAAAATCATATTGGACTAGTAGCTGTAGATTTTTAAGTAGTGATGAGGGTCAATATAGAACCTCTCTTACCACTACAATGTATATTTTTGAACAAAGCATATATTTGAAATATTTGATGAGGTTATTTTAAATGCATAAATTTAAAACAATAAAATCTTGTGATTTTGTTTGTTGAAAAACTGAATTATTCTCATAATTTTCTGGACACTATATAGAGCAGCATCATGAAAAAAATAAATTTTGCATGATAATTATTTTGAAATATAATAGCTCAGATAACATGATCAGCAGATAACTAATCTTCTGGCATTATCAGAAGATAATATGGTGGGGGAAAACACCAAATGAACACATAAAACTGCTGATATCAAATAAATCCTGTCTCACCTTCACAGTGTTGAGGTGACTTTATTCTCTGAGGTCCTCGGTTTTTTTCTTGCATTACTACACGGCTTCTAAGTTCACGTCACCATCATTCTGTGATTCTAAGTTCACGTCACCATCATTCTGTGATTCAGAGTCACTGTGCTAAAAATTTCTGTACTTTTAAAAAGTACAGTAATTTAAGTACAAAGGATACATTTATTTTTCAATCACTAGATGGCAGTAAATGTGCAACTCTGAGGTCCCTCAACTCTGTTCTGCATACACAAGGAGAGCTGACATCACATGCAAGACTATCACCGTTTGACAGCTTCCTTTCAAAGGTTAGCTAGAAGGAGACTATAACCAACCATAAGAAATCACGACAGAGTATAAGGAAAATAAAATTTTGTAGCTGAATAATATAGTAACAAATATCTTCAAACAGTAATTTTAAATACTTTATCTGAGGTAAACACAGTTGGTACCTTCTCTTTCAAACTGAGAAGAAGTAAATAAATAAAAACCCTAGATCTAGACAGGTAAAAAGGGATATTTGCCCACAAACATCATAGGTTTCTACTTTATACAAAGTGAATTATTTTTTTAAAAAAATGTATGCAACAGGAACTACCAAGAATGATATATTCATTTACCAAGTAAAATTGAATCAACCCATTGAAAGTAATGATACAGGGATCTCATTTCATTACTTTTAATGTGATTGTGATTGTATATTCCATAGCAATACATTCTTCAAAAATGGAACAATCTTCCCCGCATATCCACATAATGAATGAGAAAAGGAAATGAGAGTCCTGTTAAATGAATATCTAATCCCATTTCTTGTAAATTCTGCTTGTCAGCAGCCACTTATTACTTAAACCACAGCTATATAGTCATGATAATTTTGTCCCTTTGTACAGCTAGTATATTTGGCAGAGGTTTGATAATTTAATTTAATTGTCATTATTTGCAGATTTCCAAAGTGGAATAAATTTAGAAAGCATTTTGAAGTATATGTGGAGACTGATATACAGTATATAGTTGTGTGTGTGTGTATATATATCACGTACATGTATCATACATAGCTATCTATCTTTAATAGTTCAGGGTTGATAAATATATCATGCTGGTTGAACATTTTATACAGTTAGTTTTTATTTAGGTAAACTGCATTTCTCTTAGAAATTTTGTGTTTGTCAGCAATTTACGGCAAGCAAAAAGTTGAGCACAAAAGAGGTCACAGTGCCATGGAATCCACTAAGCATATGTGGCTTAAAGACAGTGGTTGGCCAGTGTTCTGCCATGTAAGTAAGTCTCAAGAAGAGGAAAGACTTTACGTTTTCCAATTTTGAGTCTTACTTAAATATTATTCTTTGAATTATTGACAGTTGTTTCCATGGGAGAGAAATAAATTCAAAACTTCATTTATAAAAATTTCAACATGATTAAAAAATTGTTTTTATTTTTCCTAATCAAAAGCAAATAATCTTCATTCTAATATTGGTTACCATGGTCTCAGTGGATTAGAAGGGCATTTTCAGGCATTATTTCAATTATCCAGTACCATGTGTTGAATATCCCCCAAAATTTCATGTGTTGGAAACTTGGTCCTCATTGTAATGGTGTTAAGAGGATGGGAAATCCTATTATGGTATTTGAAAGGTATTTTAAGAGTTGATTGGATCTCTTGAATGAATTTATCCATTCAAAGAGTAACAGGTTAATGGTTTAATGGGTTAGCAGGGAGCGGTTCTCATGGCTTTAGAAGGAGAGAAAGTAAGCACATTAACTCTCACTCTGTAGAAAGTTCCCCTCAAGAAGAAGGCCCTCAACAGATGGACCCCCTGAACTTGGACTTCCCAGCCTCCAAAACGGTAAGAAATAAATGTAATTTCTTTATAGATTACCCAGTTTCAGATTTTCTGTTCTCAGCAACAGAAAATGGACTATACACTCAGTAAGCTTTTTCAAAATGCCTACATTCCCCTAAATATTTTTGAAACTTGTTGGGTGAGAAAATAGGGAAGGAAAACAAAGGGGGTAGTTAAACATGTTGTGAGGACCATGGAATTAAGGCATTCAGACTAGGTTCATATAACTATTCTATCTCAAAAAGAGTGATCTCATAAAAATCACTTTACCTTTCTGAGCCTGAATTTATTATAGTTTTCTATGTACAGATATGCATCACAATAAGCATTATTAGGACTAAAGGAAGCAATGTTTATAAAATGCTTCTATAGTATCTGAATATGGAAATGCTAAGTAATTGAACCAAAACATCCAATCATTGTTCCCAAAATGATCATTTTCTGGTTGGAATAGCTAATGAAAGAGATTTTTGTGTGTGTGCATTACATTGAGTGACACCAATAAAGAGTATGGAGACAACCTGAAAGTACTGTTCTGGGGCTCAGAACTTGCCTGATGAAGAAGAAGAATTAATTCTCTGGGGACGAGAACTAAAATTTCTTAATGACCAGGAAGGACTTGGCAGCAATTTAGTCCAAAAATGAAGACTTATAAAACTCACTCACTCAGAATCCATTCATTCACTATGTATTCACTAGAGTATTTATTGATTCTTTAATGTGAGCAGACTTTTTGATATATCTTATGTGTATTAGCTTATTCAATCCTCACAACAATAATAATACTCATTATGAGTGATTATTCTTACCATATCCATTTGGAAGAAGAGAATACTGTAACTTTTAACATTTAAATTACTTGAACCAAATCATATTAAAGCTAATTCAGTGACAGGGCCAATTTTGCCAGTTTTAATAATTACAGAACAATGTGGTGAACACTAGGAAAGAGTTATGTACGTGAAGGAAGAAATATTTTTCCTATGGATATTGGCAGAGTAGAGAAAAGCTTCTTGGAAGAGATGATTTATGGCTTAAGTCTTGGAAATGAAGTAGGACTGAGCCAGGTGAGGACACTGGGGACATGAAACGTGGTAGAAGGTAGCACATGAACAAAAAGACAAGGAAAAAAATAAAGAACGTGAGAAACAAACAAACAAGCAAACCTAAATGATCAATGTTGTTTGAGTGTAAAGCAGACATTAGATTGATAGGAGACTGGGAAACGAAGGGGCCAGATAATGAAGTGTCCTTCAGACATTTTTGGTTGCAGCCATGGAGAAGTTACTGGAAGGTTTTACATAGTGGACCAACATAAATAGAAGTTTCGGAGGATATATTTGAGATGGAAACACTGTTATGAGGAGGGAAGAAATTTTGGGGACATTGTTGAAGTTCAGATAAGAGAGTATGAAATTATAAGCAAATAATTTTTCCAAATAAAAATATAAGTCTATAACAAATAACATGGGAGTTCAAATTTTTTTGTCATTGTAGGAAATAATTATTTTATTAAGAGCTTGAATTCCATTCAGTATTCTTGATTTTCTACTAAGAGTATCTGGGAAAGCCTAAATTAAATGTTTTCCATTAATTTTCCACATGTACCAATTCAGAATATTACTTCTTATCAAAACATATTTTCCAATTTAAGAGAAAACTGTTGCATGACCACATCAAATTGTAATGTCAGCATTTACAGTGTCCAGTTGCCCTGAAAAATCTCGGTAAACAAATGTTCTTTGCCTGATTTTGCTAGAGGCAAAGTATTACTTTTTAATCAACCACTGCCTGAAAATCTAATAATCTCTTCTATAAACAACATTTAACCTTTTTATTTCCTCCAATATGACATGCTTCAATGGTGGTAGCAAGTCTTGCTTAACTAGACTTATTAACCCTAAGGTAATTTTAATCATTTTATTCTAAGAATGGAGAACAGTGCTTGTTGTACAATAGATGTTTAATAAATATACATTGATTTTTTTTAAATTTGTAGAATCAAGTATGATATTTACAGTATCTTTATTCTAATTAATTAATGATATACTAATTATTGTTAAGCATTAATATACAAATCAGTAATAGTGACTGTCACTTATTGATCATATGTTATTTCTTATTGAGTACACATTAGCCACTTTAAAAATATTGTTTATACTTTACAACAATCCTGTGAGGTGAATATTATGATTTCCATTTTATCAATGAGCAGACCTAGACATAGAGATATTAAATGACAGGCGCAAGGTCATAGTGCTATGAGGTGGAATAAGTGAGACTTATCAAAATCTGATTTGCATTCTCCTGAGTCAGTGTTACTCCAGGTGTGGTACCTTGGATTACCTGCAGCAGTCACCCTAGGATACTTATCATAATGGAGACATGAGAATTTATCTATTTGATATACCCGTACTTTTACTATGTAAACTAAAGTTACAGAACCAGTCCCCTAAGGGAGGGTCAACCCTATCAAGAGGACTAAAATCTGAGAACTCCCTGAGCTTCAACAGTTTTATGATTGTTACTGAATTTCTTAGTGTTCAGTTTATTTAGCATATCTTAATTGAGTGATCTTTATGTGTATGGTTTAAAGCCATGAAATCAATGTAATTTTTTGGTCAATTGAGGTGACTTGTTTCACCAAAAATTGTGGAATATTTAATGTGAACATTGGTATATGAAGAGCATATGCTGATTTCACCTGTTGATAATTAAATGGCATGCCGCTCTCTTGAGTAAGTAATAATGACGTTAACCTTGTATGACCCAGTTTGAATAAAGTACAGAAATGATTAAATACTATACTATTGCTGTTATTTGTCCTATTTGAAATTTTTACATATTTTGAAAATTACTTTTATTTTATAGGGGAAAGAAGGCAAACAACATTGACAGAGCTTTCATATTTTCTTAAAATCGAGATCGCCAACATGAGTATAATACTTGTTTACAGAGTTGAGTAGCATTCTTTTTGAATTAGTTAATGCAACCCATAGAAAAATGTTTAGGGCAGTCATTTCCTCTAGGTACACTTTGCTAAAGAATGTTTTCCCTGGACTGGGCTCTCTGTTCGACAGTAGTGTCCTGCTTCTAGTGAAGATTTGCTTTTGTATTAGTCATTATAAAATCAGTAATAAAAATGGAGTTTTATTTCATAGCATTAACCAGGATTGAGGACCTTGGAGAAGCCATGATCTGTATCCCAACAGGATGATACTTGCTTTTGTATTAGTCATTATAAAATCAGTAATAAAAATGGAGTTTTATTTCATAGCATTAGCCAGGATTGAGGACCTTGGAGAAGCCATGATCTGTATCCCAACAGGATGATACACTTATTATCAGTGAGCCCTTCTTTTGTTGAGACTTAGAAAGAAAAAGCAAATACAGATTACCCAAAGGACCACCTTTGTGTACTTGATTAATTATTACCTTTTCTGACTGAATAAGTACAGGCTTCTAAATGGAAGAAAAATCACTGCCTTACTATAGACCATGTAGACAGAGAGCCCTTTCTGATATTATGCAATTCCACAAATATTAGGAGTGTTGTACCATAGATTTTATTAAATCATTTGTGAAGTTATGATATCACAGTGTTGAGGATTTCTGACTCCCCAGGGACAGCTTCATGCCCTACCTTTTCTTCTATATGCCACTTTTATTTGAAGTTCAAGATGAAAGACTTTTTTAATGTTGCTATCAATCATATTTGAAGGCTTTTAGATAATACTATCCAGTTAAACCAACCTTAAATCACAAGGCAATTTAAAAAATCTTAATATATTCTCTAAACCTACTTTTGACTTCTGGGTTTCTTTGTTAAATTAAGATAATTTTAGGAAGCATTTCAAAATGTATCATCACTTTTTCATGATATGTATAATATATAATCATGATTTTTCTAATCCTTTAAGAATAATAACTAGAAATTATGGAAAAATATTTTACTATATTCAAACTTTTCTCCTTATTTAAATAAAATAATAAAAAAATGGCTTAACTTTCCCATTCCTCAGTAATATGAGGGATCTTTATTGATTCATATTATATTTTAATTTTATTTTTCCTTGAACTTTTTGAAGTACCCTTGTAAATGGCACAACTATAAAAAATTCTTCCCCAAATTAATTTCTATATACATTGGTTCAGGTAAGGAGATCACAGAACTCTTGGCATTTTCTGTAGCTAAATCTTAATTTATAATAAAAAAAGGAGAAGGTCTTAACATTATTGAATACTCAAATTTTGCTAACAGCCACATCAAATACTGTCACATATGATTTTTATTCCTATTAACAACCTTGTGAGGTAAATATTATCTCACTTTTGCATATTGGGAAACTAAAGCATAGGGTTTAACTGACTTGAATATACACAGAATAATCTGTAAATCAGAACTCAATTAACTTTTTCTGATGCCATGTCATCTCATTTAAATAGTTGAATTCAATTGCAGAGATAAATTACAATTTTTAGAAACTTCTACAAATCAAGAGATTTTGGCAATATGGACCCTCGGATGTATAAAATCCATGTGTTTATGTGCACCTATAACCACAAATATGTGAACATGAGTAATGCAATGTTCGTAGGCGCACTCCAATTGCATTCAACTTCTTATGGCTGCAGCATGTGCACCTTGGAGTGAGAACCACAGGGCCTCAGGCTGAACAGGCAAATAGAGCTCAGGATTTACACTAAACATAGACATTCAGGTTATGGAGATAGCAGAGAACATCTCAAAAAACAGTGGCTGTTCTGTAATGATATTGCTTCCTGGAAGTCTACATAAGGAATTTAAATACTCACTTGTTTGAATGGGTTGAAAAACACAGAGATAATAAAGGGCAGTTTCTGTGCAGACTATTTTTGCAGCTCTCAAAACTATCAACAGTGAGTATTCTTGCAAATCAAAAGGGCCTAGCTTCCAAAAAAAATCACAAAGATCGAGCCAAACTTCGATGACTTCAAGGGTGAGGATGATTCAAGTCATAGTGATGATAAAGCTTGTGAAGACAGTATCAACAAGCCAATCAGCTAGCAAGGGTTCAGCCACGGCATGTTTAAGAGTCTGAGGAGACAAGCACAGACTTCTCCCTGCACCCCCCCCCCCTTGCGTTTTCTTCTTTCCTAGAGGATGTCACATTGCCTTAGAGTTGGTGCCTCTGGATTTGCTGTCTCATCTAGAACCTCTTCCTTCAGAAATCAACATGATTTGAACACACTTTCTTCAAGTCTCTGCTCAAATCCTCTTTTATGGATCAGGCCTTTCAACTTTACGATATCATATTTCCCCTGCCCCCATCATGTACTCTGTTACACTGTACTTTTCTCTGTATAATTTATAAAAAGAAATACATTTGTGTATACATGTGTGTATGTATTATGTATTATTTCTACTGCTTTCACCAAAATGGACTCTAAATTCCATGAGAGGTGTCTTTGTGTGAATTTTGAACATTCTCGTATCCCCAGTGCCTACAACAAGAAGTTTTTAAACATAGCTGGAACTCATCTAAAGGTAATTACATTTATATTCATAAAAAAGTCAGATGTATGATTATCTCTCCAAGGTGTGATGGGGCTGGACTTTGGAGTAATGTGTTTATTTTAAGGTGACAGGGCTCTGAACAATGCGGGAAAGAGAGTCCAACGTTGTGTTGATCAGTTCCTGACCAGGATGGTCCAGGATGTGAAACAATATGGTCCAAAAGAGCAGTTAAGTCACCACAATAGAGAGGCAGAAAACAGAGAAAAACCAAGAAATCAGCAAACTTCAGCTGAAAAATAAATTGCAAAGTATAAGAAAGTAGAATTCTACAGGAAGAAGAGGCCATGTAGTGGCTGTGGGAAAAAGAATACAAGTGGGCTCTGAACTGACTGATAGAGTAACAAAACCTTTCCTTCCTTAGTAAATTGCAGACAGAAATTATTCGATACTTCCATTCATTGCAAAACTTTGGTTAAAGTATAAACTATGTGAAAATAATTTTATTAGGCACATCATTAGATCCCTATGACCTACTGTAATCTATAGATTACACACACGCCCACACATCCCCCCTTCCCACAAAGACTTTATGAAAAAGTCATGTAAAAATTTTATTTCCAGATATTTATCCACTGAGGGTTTAGTTCACGTGAAATTTTAAAAAGATATCCTTTAAAGGGAAGTTGAGGAAACATAGAAGATTAAAAGGTCTACCAGGATATTGCTTTCTCTATAAAATCTATAGCTACTCTATAAATTTTGTATGCCCACAGTATGCGAAGAAGATAATCCTTTCCAGGCAGAAGGGTTGAGAAAACTTGCAGTGGCTCTGTGCATATTCACTAAAATACTGAATTCAATTAAAATTTATTTGAAAGTCAAATTTTTAACAAGTGTGTAGAAATAAACATTGGATTTAATTCTAAGCGAGGATTTTGCTATCTGAGAAAGATACACAATCCCCATTTTGCTATCCCTTTATTTAATCATTCCATACTATGCTAAAGGATTATTGTATAACTGAAAGGTGCAGGCATCGCACTAGTAATTGCATGGGAAATTGAGCAAATGAATTCTTTTTACTTACCTAAAGGGGTAGTGGTACTCAAGAGAGGGAGCGAAATTATTTGTACAAATTATTGTTATATAATGCAGAACATACTTGTTTCATAAGAGAGGATAGTGCTTATAAATAGATGATAGAAAAGGTATCCAGGAAGTCTTCAGAGGAAAAGGGGCACTTAACTTGGGCACAAGGAAGGGGAGAATTAATATTATAAGGACATAGAAAATCTAAAATGTCTTCAGGTGGCAGAAACCCATGCACATAACAAGTTCAGGGTAAATAGGAAAAGGGAGAAGAAAAGTTGAAAGGCAAATTTAAGGATAGATTTACAATTGTACTAAAGGCCAAAACATTTTTCTTAATAAATATTTGTTGATTTTCAATCTTAGGTAACATATCAACTGAATATCCCTAACAAATAATTCCTCCATGTTTTCTCCTTATTATATATTTCTTGTTAATTCCTTACTCTAGGTGTAAAAATGAAACACCACTAAATAGCAAAATAAAAACTAAGGAAACTCCAGGTGATATGTGACTTAACGGGGCATTGGAGATAATGAATCATTTGTCAATTAGTGCCAGGAAGACTTCCAAGCCAGCCCTGAATATAAATTTTAAGAGCCTTTCTCCTTGGCAGAATCCACAGCAATTTGCAAAGATTTCCCTAAGGCTTTCATTATGCTAGTCCATCTATATGGTGACCATTTAGGGGCAGGCTAATGGATGTAGGATGTATGCTTTTGGACTTCATATTGTTGGAAAGGTTAAACCCATTTCCCATCTAGATTAAGCTACAAACATACTTTAATCCAGTGGCTCTTCAACATTAAAATACATTAATAGTTTAGGGACCTCAAGAAAAACACAGTTTTCCAGGTGCTACTCCCAGTGATAAGCATTTCAGTAGGTGTGACGTAGGTCTAAATACTTATTTTCTTGTTTTTAATATTTAGGACTATTATTAAAATTTTTGAGCAGTTGGTTCATATACCACTTTTCCAGAAATGACTGGTGATCAATTACATAAAATGTAAAAGGTATTAGATAGATTATTAGTGTAATTCACCTAAGGAGGGAGTTATTTCCTAAATCAGAAGTAGAAAGAGCAAAGCTTATAGATCTGATAATATTTTGCCTATATTTAAAATCAAACAGTAATTTAGTAATGATATTACTATATCTCAATAAATAATAAAGACAAAAAAGTATTCTGTGAGTAGCTGAAGAAAATATGAGTCAGATAAAAAATTGTCAGCAACATTGTGTAGGGATGAAGATTTATCAGACACTTCCAGTATGATAATCAAGTTGACCCTCTAGTTGATAACTATTTCAGGAGATGACAATGGCCATTAAAGGACTCAAATTAATACTTTTTATTTGGATTATATTTACCTAAAAATTTCTTCAAAATTTACTTTGATGTAATTTTTTCTATATAGTGGCCATAAACTTATAGTGTTGGACTAGTTTTCATAATAAATTAATAAATTGGCATTTTGATTTCCATATCAGCCTCCTGTGAATATCATTAGGGTAAATTAAGCCTGTAATCAAGATCCACAGATGGAATATCACACTTTACTTTCTGTTCCTGCAAATCTCTGAACCAATCTCTTGATTTTTGTGACTCCTGAAAGATGCAACAAAATTCTAAGTTGAGTGGTGGCTGCATTCTCCAGCACAGACTGCTACTGCAATTTTTATGACTTTAAATAAATCTTCTTTTACATTATTCTTAAAATGCTTACTTTCCAATCATTTGACTGATAATTTGTAAGGAAAAAGCATGACCTCTTTTCTCTTCAAATCAGATTAAATGTTTGGAAAGTATTTCACATAATATGATACATTTAGAGATTGCTTTACCTATCCTATTCCTAGTAACAATGTGGAATTTTTCCTTTTCCTCTGAAATTGTCTGACGTTCTTTGTTCAGTGAAGTTTAAATTGCTAAAGGGTCCTCAAGACTGAGTTGTGCAGCTTAAACTAACTTTTTGACAAATGATAGCATTCATCATGGTGGCAAATAGAAGCCTACAGCCCTAAAACAGAATGGCAGGGAAATCACCTAATCGTTCTGATTCCTAACATCACTGTGACTTAGTCAGCC
Source organism: Galeopterus variegatus (assembly GCF_000696425.1). Classification (NCBI taxonomy): domain Eukaryota; kingdom Metazoa; phylum Chordata; class Mammalia; order Dermoptera; family Cynocephalidae; genus Galeopterus; species Galeopterus variegatus. Next base: position 45,739 of record NW_007735727.1, on the reverse strand, counting down.
CCCAGTGCAGAGCGCTATGCACAGGGGAATAACCTGTGACTACAGGGCTCCTCGGAGTGCTCCACTCACTGCCTCTGTGACAGGGACAAGGTGCCATTTCCACGCTTGTCTGGACATTTCATCTCAGTGTCCATTTGTGCTAGGATTGATGGCTCTGTAAGTGAGTGGAAAGATCAAGCCTGCTTTATTATGCTGTGTCAGTCAAATTTCAAACTTCAGTAACATTTTAATGTGAGATTTTGCCCTTGGATGAGTGGCCCTTATCAAGTACAAGGGACGGAAATGATGCAATCCAACATGCAGTCCTTGCAGTCTCAGTGTAAAAGTGGAAGAGACAGAGCCTCCAAATACAGTGGAAGTGCACTGATCATCACTGCACAACTGAGACATTTAAGGATGACATAACTCTTGAAACAGTAGATCAGTTGAAAGGATTTGTTCCATTAATTCTTAGACAGTTAACATTTCATATAGAAAAAAGGATAATTAGCACCAGAATTGTCTTCAATCCCATGAGAAGTTTTTGGCCTTAATACTGCCTGAAGCTGCACTACACAAAGGTTACTGTTATTTATTGCTGTGCCTCCCATCCTTAATAGGAGTCTATTCAATAAAAATTACCAAGAATACTTTTCTGCTGCTTTCTTTAGCATTCCAAAATCAATGACTTGAAATAAGTCCATCTGTTAAAGGCTAAAATGTCTTTTTCACAGATATACGTTTGCTGAAGATATAAATTGGCTTTTTTTAAAAAAAAAAAAGAAAGATCAGTGACGAATAATGATTTCATTTTAGGAGAAAAAAGTGTTTAAGGACTACGGATAGAATAATTATATTGAGTTCAATCTATTTGGAATGAAAATAATATATGTTCAACAATTGAACTAGGATTTAAATTCTTAATATGCTACAAAGTTTGTGAAGTTCACTCAGCACATTAAATTTTCATTTGTATGCCTTAAAACTACAAATAACCCCATAAGTAAATGTAATTGGACACCCATAGGTCCATGTCAGTAGATTCAACCAACCATAGATGGAAAATATTCAAAAACAAAAAAAGCATCTGTATTAAGCATGTATGAACCTCTGTCTTGTCATTATTCCCTAAACAATACAGCATAACAACTATTCACATAGCATTTACATTTTATTAGTTACTGTAAATAATCTAGAGGTTTAAAGAGATTTGAAGAGATCTAGAGATTTTAAGTATATGAAGGAGGTGCATAGGTCATATGCAAATACTACACCATTTTACACCAGTGACTTGAGGATCTACAGATTTTGTTATCTACAGGGGGTCTTAGAGCCAGCCCCCTCACCAGATACCAAAGGATGATTCAAATTAAAAGGATACTATATTAAATAATTATGTATATGTCTTCTCCTCACTTATATTGAAATAGTTGCAGATAGAAACTCATTTGCCATTATACCTCTAGCTCTTTTATGAATAGTTTGATTCATTAATTTTACAAACTATTTGTGAGTACCTATCATGTGCTACTCTAAGCATATGCTGTAGTAAAAAAGTAATAGTTTTTAACTTTCTTAAGCTTTTAACATTATACAGACACAAATAAATATTAAAATATAGGTAAGAAATATGTAGTGTTGCATGTAATAAGACTCTTTGTAGACATTTTAGAAAGCAGCTATGTCAAATTTCTCCATGAAAAAACAAAGTTGTATAATTTTCACTTAAATATTTAAAAGGGAATGCAGTGCAAAAGTAATGGTCAAGTGTATTGCAAATACTAATTCTGGCATTTTTTTCTTCAACAACTTTATGAAATTTTAAGTTTTTAAGCTATTATAATATATCGCCTTTGTTTTTGTTCTTTTTGCTTGTTTGGTTGTTTGGGTGGGTGGTTTTTGGATAACATCAGAAGCAATGACACTTGTGCTCCTTAAAGAGGAGTTTAATTCTTTTTTTTTTTTCAGTTAAAATTAAATTCAAACTATTGAAAGCTTTGAATTTCTCACTTTTGAAAACTTCCATTTTCCATTCATTTTTTAAATGAAAAGGTAAAAAAGTCAAGATAGGAAAATTATGAGATGCTTTTAATGAATAAAAGAGGAAATTTTTGTCTCTTTTCAGTTTTGTATCACATTTTATACACATAAAATTTTTGCTAAGGGCATATACTTTTATATCTATTAAAACAAATTAATTCATAATGTCCTTTTTCTCAGATTTTTATCAGCTATATTTATAAAACACATAGAAAATTATTTAATTATTGTTACTAATGCTAAACATTAAGCTATTTTCTACAATTATAAGACACATCATTATGCTATAATAGCATTCATAAGTTTCTAAATATCAATTTTCCTTAGTAACTTCTGAAGAGATTCAACATTTGTATTCGAATTACATGTCTGTGTGTTATCATTTTTATAACCCAAAAGAAACATAGCTGTTACATTCTTTCTTCTTTATAAAGCCCTTTTCCTGAAATAAAGTTATCTAGAAGCAGCAAAGATCTGTCCCCAGACAGATTGTAACTTCTCACCAATCCCCACTAGCATAGAAAATAGTAACATCTGCATTTAAATTACTTATTTATTCAACTCATTTATATAAAAATGTACTAAACCTAAAATTCAGTTCTGGAACACTGCTCTGAACCTAAAGGACACCCCATTTCATACAGTTTCTCCAACCACTTGTCTCCAGTAACTGTCAAACTAATAATCTATGCAGTGTTGTATTGCAGCATCATTCAATTGTAGCATCTTGGAACGCCTAAGAAAATAGACTGTAAAGAGGCCTTTCCAAAATGGAAAAAAAAAAAAAAAGTCCTTTTACTGTTGGAGACTATCTGCCATCCTTTCAAAACATTTTAGCTAAACCGATTCCCTCTGGCTCCAATGATTATTTTATACCATCTGTTCATTAAAAAGGGTACTATTCATTAACATTTACTAACCACTTTGAAACAATTTCAAAATAAATATCCTACATTTTCAAGCGTATTCAATCACTCATTAATTCAGTTGGGCAGCTTCTGTAATAAACATAACACATCTTCATTTATAAAAATAACATTGCTAATTACCAATTCAGTTACATTAAGTAAATATTGAGAGGCGCAGAACTCTGCTATGGTATGAGAGATACAAAAACAAAAAAAAAAGATTTAGATATTTATAAAAGGAACCTGCAAGGAATAGATTATGGACAGACAAAATATAATCAACAGGAAAGGAGAATGTCCTAATTTATTAGTAGAGAATAATAGGTTATCGCTATATTCTTGAGTCAAGGTGGCTTTGCTGTTACTCAGGGAATCAAATAAAACAATACAGGAGACAGTGTTTCAGTTGATATGGAATTAGAAGTATTTTAATAGTTAGGTTATAGGAAATAGATATTTAAGTTTTGAAATACACCAAATGGTATGGAAATGGATATAGAAAAACACAAATCCAGGAAATGAATCATATCTATGTGTGTGGGCAAAGAATATCTATTGGAACAATGTTGTTAAAAAGCCTAACCTATTTACCTGAATGCCCCTTAACAAATAAAAGTCAATACTTCCAGAATTGTAAATATCTCTCTTTTATTTCAACTGTACCAAGAGCTTTATATCTCATAATCACCTTTTACTTTTCATCTCCCATTCACTTAGTCTTTCCAATTTATTGCAAATTACAATTAGTTTTTTTCTTCGTTGTTTTTGTTTGAAGGTGCATTTTTTTTTTTTTAAAGATGACCGGTAAGGGGATCTTAACCCTTCCTTGACTTGGTGTTGTCAGCACCATGATCACCCAGTGAGCTAACCGGTCATCCCTATATGGGATCTGAACCCATGGCCTTGGAGTAATCAGCACCACACTCTCCCCAGTGAGCCACGGGCCAGCCCCTGAAGGTGCATAATTTTAATTTGATTATTGGTAATGGTCTTCCCTTAAATGACTAGAATTATCTCTGATTTTCCACACTCTCCCCAGTGAGCCACGGGCCAGCCCCTGAAGGTGCATAATTTTAATTTGATTATCGGTAATGGTCTTCCATTAAATGACTAGAATTATCTCTGATTTCAAATTTTAACTTCTCTGAATTTTTAAAATTTCAAATCAGCACAAGTTTATGATGTCTAAAACACTGACTTTATTTCTGTGAGTTTAAAAATCCTTATGACATGGGTTTATATAAGATATATTGTGCCTATTACCATTTGATTTTACCTTATTAATTTTATTTGATTGTGTTAAGAACACAGCACTACATTGACTCAAAATTTAAATATATAATTCAGTATTTTGATAGGGAGGTATCCTGTTTATAGAAGTTCTCATGAACTTATTTATCTTGCTTAACTGATACTTTGTGCCTACTGATTAGTAACTTGTTGTTTTCACCTCTCTTTAGTCCCCAGCAACCACTATTTCACTCTTGATTCTAGGGATTTGACTGTTTTAGATACTACATGTAAGTGTAATCGTGCAATGTTTGTCTTTCTGTAACTGGCTTATTTCACTTAGCATAATGTTTTCAAGTTTCATCCACACTGCTGCATATTACAGAATATCCTTTTTTAAAGCAGCCATGCATTGCATAATGACGTTTCAATCAATGATAGACCACATACATGATGGTGGTACTATAAGATTATAATACTGTGTTTTTACTGCATCTTTTTAAAGTGTAGATACGTTTGGACGCACAAATACTTAACATTGTGTTACACGTGCCTAGAGTTTTCAGTGCAGTAAAATGCTGTAGAGGTTTGTAGCCTATGAGCCACAGGCAATATACCATATAGTCCACATGTGTTGCAGGCTGTACCATCTAGTTTTGTGTAAGTGTACTCTAAGATGTTCGCACAAGACAAAATTACCTAATGACACATTTCTCAGAATGTATCGCTGTCATTAAGCAATGCATGACTGTACCAAATTTCCTTTATACTCTCTTATATTTCCATTTGTCAAACATTTAGGTTGTTTCCACAACTTGGTTATTGTGAATAATGTTACTGTGAACAAGACTGGGCTAATATCTCTTTGAGATCCTGATTTCAATTCTTTTGGATACTTAGAAGTGGAATTTCTAGATTATATTGTAGTTCAATTTTTATTTCTTTATTTTTTTTGAGGAATCTCTGTACTGTTTTCCATAGAGGTTCCACTGTTTTTCGTTTCCACCAAAGTGTTGAAGGGTTCCAATTTCTCTATATCCTCATCAACACTTGCCGTCTTTTTTTTTTAATGGCCATACTCACATGTCTGAGGTGATAGCTCATTGTGGTTTTGATTTGAATTTCCCTGATGATTGTGATGTTGAGGATTTTTTTTCACATACCTGATGGCCATTTGTATTTCTTTTTTGGAGAAATATATATTCAATTCTTTAGCCCATTTTTAAATTGGATTATTAGTGTTTCTTACTATTCAGTTGTAGTAGTCTCTCATAGATATTGGAGAATAATTCCTTTCATATATGTATGGTTTGCGGATATTTCTTCTCATCCCACAAGTTGCCTTTGCAGTCTGTTGATTATTTCCTTTGCTATAGCTAAGATTTTTAGTTTGACATAGTTGTCTATTTTTGCTTTGGTTGCCTGTGCTTTTGGTATCATATCCATAAAATCATTGCCAAGACCAATGTCTTCTAGGATTTTTACAGTTTTATATCTTATGTTTAAGTCTTAAATCCATCTTGAGTTGAGTTTTGTGTTTGGTGCAAGGCAAAGCATCCAAATTAGACAGGAAGAAGCAAAGTGTTCCTGTCTGCAGACGGCATGATCTCATATATAGAAAACTCTGAAGACTCCACTAAAAAAAAAAAAAAAAAAAAAAAAAAA
>NW_007735727.1:34641-39535 GCF_000696425.1 Galeopterus variegatus | reverse complement strand
CCCAAAAAAAAAAAAAAAAAAAAAAAAACTATTAGAGTTGCAAGATACAAAACCAACATATAAAAATCAGATGTGTTTTTTCACACTAACAATGAAAGTGTAAAGGACATTAGGAAAACAATCTTATTCACTAGAGTTTCAATAAAATACTTAGGAATAAATTTAACTAAGAATGTGGTAGACTCGTATACCAAAAGCTACAATTGATCAAAGAAATTAAAGAAGACAAAACAAATGGAAATGCATTCGTGTTCATGGATTGGAAGAATTAATATTGTTAAAATGTCCATGTTACCCAAAGTGGTCTATAGAGTCAATAAAAATCCTATGAAACTCCCAATGGCGTTTTTAAAAAAAATTCTAAAATTCTGATGGAGCCACAAAGGACCACAAATAGACAAATCAATATTGAGAAAGAGCAAAGCTAGAGTCATCACATATATTGATTTCAATATATATTACAAAGCTAGAGTACTCAAATAAGTATAGTACATTCATAAAGACAGACGACCAATTGAGTGGAATAGTGAGCTCAGAAATAAAACCATGTTATATGGTCAACTGATCTTAATTAGACAAGGGTGCATGAAACGCAGTGACAAAATAATAATCTCTTCAGCATACTGAGTCTGAAAAACTAGATATTTACATGCAACAGAATTAAATTGGATCCTTATTTTACAATACACACAATCATTTAAAAAATTATCTCAAATATATACTTATCTTCTTGCCTTTTTTCCAATCCAGTGCAAGTACACTAATTCATATCCTCAGTAGATTGATATTTTCCATTCTCTTCTCCCACAAAAATATATCTTACTGAATAGTAGCATATTAGTTTTCCAAAGGGAAAAGTGTATGTTGGGCTGACTGTGAGGCAGTCTGGCATTGTGATTGACAAAGGTGTCAGGGAGAGCAACCTAGCTCCAAGCTCAAGATCTGCTACATTCTAACTTCAACAATGATCTAGTTTATTAAACTCTTTTCCCTTGGTTTCTTCTTAATAAGGAGGAAGATGACAGTTTACTTTTGCATCAGTCAGCTACTGCCTGTAAAAGGCTACATAACAAATGAAACTAACACTCAGTGGTATATTTCATATGCAGTTAATTTTTACTCACATGTCTTCAGTATAACAGCAATTTATCTATTCTAGACCAGCAGTGCCTGCTAACTGCATATTTGATGCATGCCTGCATATATGTGTCTTTTATATTAGTTTTCTACTGCTGTCATAACAAATTACAGCAAACTTAGTAGCTTAAAACAGCACAAAATTATTATCTTCCAGTTCTATGGGTTAGAAGTCTTGTAATGAAAATCAAGATACTGGTAGGCTGTGTGTCTCACTAGGGGAGAATATGATTCTTGATCATTCAGATGGTTAGCGGAATTCAGTTCCTTGCAGCTGTATGACTAAAATCTTCATTTCCTTCCTGGCTGTCAGCTACTGGCTGTTACAAGTCCAACATCGAAGTGGGGAAGAAATGTATTCTCCCTATGTGTTGTTTTTGTCTGGTTTTCTCGTCAAGGTCACACTAGCTTTGTACAATGGATTGCTAAGTATTCCCTCCTCTTCTATATTCTGAACTATATTTCACAGAATTGGTGTTACTTTTTCTTTCAAAATACAGAGGAACACTCCAGCGAAATTATCTGGGCTCGCAGATTTCTTTTTTAGGAGTTTGTAAATTATGAATTAATTTCCTTAAAAGTTATAGAACAATTGAAATGATCTGTCTAATATAGGTTTGATAGTGATTTTTTTCAAAAGAAACTTGTGTATTTTATCCAAGTTCTTAAATTTACATTTGTAGAGTTGTTTGTAGAATTACAAAGTAAAGTATATCTTTGTAGGTTATCTATGAGCAGTTAAAAATAATGTATATTCTCTAATTTTGGAGTATTGTGTTCCACAAATGTTGATAAGATTCAGTTGGTTGTGATGTGACTATTCTTTGTCCTCCCCTTGTTATTTCCCTTGTTTTAATTTTCCAGCTAATACTTGCCTGTATGTAAAAAGTTGTGTTAAGGGTTAAACAGCTGAAATGCAGCTTCTGAGTTCTGTAGCTCTGCGGTTTCCAAAGCTGATAGTTTCTCGCCCATTGTGTTTGTGCTCCTGTGTGGGTAAAAGGCTGTGCTGCAATGTCTCCTGTGTAGGAGAGAGTTGGAACTGCTTGCTGAAGAAGACCCTCACCCCAAAAGCCTCTTTACCCCGTTTTAACCGCCCGTGCTACATAACTGTAGTAACCCTGTTTTGCCCACCTGTTAAAACCTGTTAAAGACCCCTACTCAAGACCTCATGGAAGTAGTCTCGCTCTTTGACCACACTTCCTGTCCTTGCACCCAGCTGTAATAAAGCCCCTTACCCAAAGCCGCTAACCTAGTAAAACCCCTACTTAGGTAACTCTGCCTGAATACACAGAGCCAATAAAAATGCTTGCTGCTTTCCTACCCAAGAAAGGTATATAAGACCTTCCCCTCCCTGCATGAGGCGCTCAGGTCTTCGGAACGCTGATTCCCCTGAGCCTCTGCAGGCATAATAAATCCGTGTTCTCCGTCTCTTCGAGTGACTCCTTTTCTACTGGTGACTCCTTCCACAACAGTTAATGATGTTGTTGATTTCGTCTATACACAGTGCCCAAATAAATAATGGAACATAATAAATTTTATTTAGATTATTATTTTACTTTTATGTATATAATCATAGAATCTATTTTTTTTTCTTCCGTTTCCCTTCTCAGGACTTTTTTTCTTGACAATTGCCTAGTAATTTCAATAAAACGTTGAAGAGAATTTATGAAAGCTTATATCTTTGTCTCATTTGTGATCTCATGTGGAAAACTTTCAAATTATCTTGTGAAATAGACAATCACTTTAAAAAAATTATTAAGTTAAGAAAGACTTTTTCTATTTTAATTTGCTCTGAGGTTTTGTCATAGCTCATTTGTGATCTCATGTGGAAAACTTTCAAATTTTCTTGTGAAATAGACAATCACTTTTAAAAAATTATTAAGTTAAGAAAGACTTTTTCTATTTTAATTTGCTCTGAGGTTTTGTCATAGGTGATAAATTTATCAAATGAATGCACTGTATCTATCATGATAAAATAATTTGAGAAATGTACTCTCTTTAATTGGTTAGATTTCGTGTTAAGTTTGGTGTTATTTTTTCCTTAAGTATGGAATAGTTAGTCATAAATCTTTGGTTTCGTTTTTATTATATTACATTTTCAGAATGATTTTAGTATAAAGATTTAACTTACTTCATATAAATAACAATATTCAGATTTTCTATATCATCAGGTTTGTTATGTTTATCCCTTTCATTCAATATATCAAACATTGTTCATGATATCCTTGTGTTAAATTTTTGTGAATTTTATGTCTGAAAGATCTACAATAATCCTCATTCATTCCTGATGTTGGAAATTTTTGGTTTCTCTATTTTATCAGCATTTTTAAGGATTTGATAATTTAATTAATCTTTCGAAAGGACTGTTGTTGATTTTTCTCTATCATATGTTTGTATTGTGTTGCATTGATTTATCTTATCGATCATATAATTTTCCTTAGATTTGCTTTTATTGTTCATCTTTTTTTAAATTTCACCTTAAAAATAGGAACTTTAATTATTGATTTTCAGCATTTCTTCACTTCTAATGTGTTTATTTATTGTAATTCTCTTCCTTTTAAACAATATGCTTTTAATTCTCTGACCTTCTTAAATTTAAGGGTTAATATTGTTCAACAATTAGAAAAATTCTAAGCCATTTTTTCTTAGAATATAGCCTCTTTCCTATCTATCTACACCCTTCTTCTGGAACACCAATCATAGGCATGTTAAAGATATGTCACCCTGTCCTGTTTCTGTTGTTTCCCCCCCTTTATTCTCCTTGTGCAGCAGTGCAACAAATTGGGTACTTTTACTGATGGGTTGTGTAGTTCACTTATCCTGTCGTGCTGTGTCCAAAATTTTCATTATTCTCATTCTCCGTCCTTTCATTACAAGTATTATAATTATCATTTGTAAAATGTTCTTATTATAACTATAGGTACCAATTTTGTGTTACGATTGTTGATTCTTTTATCTATTTTGTTTATATTCGTCTATATCATCTTTTATGTTTGAATGATATTTTTTGAAATTTTTTTCTAACTCCAATATTTTGATTATCTCTGGGTCTCTATCTATTGCCTCCTTGTAAATTATAACTGATATTATCTCACCTCATTTAATCACTATTTTCTTTATTGCAAGCCAGATATTGTATGTAAATGAAGCATATCAGATAATGATGATATTATCTTCCTCTAGGTAATTTTCTTCTTTTCCCTGCTTGAGAGAAAGTCTTTGGAGCTAATCATCTCAATCTAATGTGGATTTCAGCTATCTCAGGGCTGGGTTCCAGTTTTAGGAATATTTAATTTACCTCTGGTTCAATGTTCACCCAACGGTCCTAGACAAAGTGTTTGGCAGGTTTCAAACTCCTCAGGTAGATCTAGCTTTACCATTCAAAGATTCAGCCCAAACCATCCAACTATTAATCCTAAACGTATGTGATTTTTATCAAATATCTTGTGGGAAAGTCCTTGCTTGGCCTTTTTGAATCAATTCTTCACTAGTATATTTTTGCTTTCTAAACACCAAAATCTTGAAGGAGGCTTTTCTTCGTATTCTAACTTTTAGTCCATCATACTCCTGCTTAACATCAAAACTCAGCCAATGTCCTTCACAGAAAAGAAACCAAGTTTTGGTCCACTCAACCTTCCAATTTGTTATACCAGTACAACCCACTCACAACATATTACAGATTTCTTTGCCCCATCCGAGCCTTCATGCCTGGAAAATTCTAATTCCAAACTGAACCAAAATGAGCAAAGTTCCCCAC
>NW_007735727.1:33305-34178 GCF_000696425.1 Galeopterus variegatus | reverse complement strand
GAGCCTTCATGCCTGGAAAATTCTAATTCCAAACTGAACCAAAATGAGCAAAGTTCCCCACGGGAGAAGCTTTGTTGCTTCTATACCACTCAGAGTACTATTTAAAAAAAGTGACATTTGCAATTTATCTTACTTTTTCTGGTTATAGTAAGTGCAACATTGATCTCTAGAAACAACTACATCTTAAAGAGAAATGAATATCAATCCGTGTTTAATTACTTAATTGCTTCTTACATTGGAGTTTAAATTTCACAAGGTCAGGAACTTTACCTTCTGACATACTGCTGTATTAACAGGGATTAAAACATTGCCCAATATAAAATTGGCACTCAATAATTATTTGTTAAATATATTAATAAATTAATACTTTAAAAAGGCTTTCTCAGTCTTTTTTTGGCTTATTCTTTTCAAATAGAATTTTTCAGCCTATTTCCTCTTTTTACTTTTAATTGCTTGAATATTTTCATATAAATTAGCATTATATTAAATTACCATGTCATATTCTTATTTTTGGTATGATTTCCAGCAATGGAAGGTAAAATCCATGAAAGAGGATCAATGCAAGCTCTCTTTACCTATCTAAAGACAGAAACATACTCCTTTTTAGAAAAATATTCAGTGTACAATAATAATTGGTTGAAATAGTGAAATAATCACTTCCTTAACCACTAGTCATTAAAAAGAAGTGTCATGTCTTATAGCCTCTGTGTTGTCCAACATCTAGGATGTCCTCATACCCATAAGATTTATAGTCAAATTTTGTTGATTTACGTATTATGAAAATGATTAAGATGATGGTGATTAGCTGGGGTTTTTTTTGACAGATTTTTAAAAATGATGTCATTTCACAAAATGTTAGTGTTTAAGCAAAAA
>NW_007735727.1:32044-33089 GCF_000696425.1 Galeopterus variegatus | reverse complement strand
TGTTGATTTACGTATTATGAAAATGATTAAGATGATGGTGATTAGCTGGGGTTTTTTTTGACAGATTTTTAAAAATGATGTCATTTCACAAAATGTTAGTGTTTAAGCAAAAATAACTGTAATAACTAAAACAAAAGATATCTAAAAGATGATAAAACTTTCCTTATTTTAACTAAATCAATGAATACTTATAGACTACTATATAACGAACAGCAGACTAAATTAAAGAGACAATATTTATTGAGGCAGAAGTGATTTTTCCTTTCATGGAACTTAAAATCTTGGAAGAATAGATGAAATTTACTAACATTATAACATGTTATAATAAATGGAGGTGAAGAAATAGCAATGTGAATACAAATATTATTTCTGGAATTTGACAGTTAAATTTTTAGAGATTTGGGAAATAAGAATGAAAGAAAGTGTGTATGAGGGCAAGCTTTAACATTCATAATTAGTTTATTTTTGGTAAATGATGTTGATAATTTAAAAAATATATTATAATTGTTAATGAGCAGACTTATATGATGAATAAACATTATTTAAAATGACATTTTAAGATAAAATTTTCTTATCACTGATGATAACATGTAAGTCCAAAATGTAAATAAGTTTTTATTAAATAAATGCTAGTAAAAAAGCATAAATTGAAATAAGTGGCTCAATAAAGTACTCTTTCAATAGATTTCAAGATACAATTATTTCTACAGAATTGATATTAATTATCAAATCGTATTTTGTCTTATACAGACACAGTAATAGAGGTAATTCATATTAATTTTTTTTCTTGAAATAACTCATAGACAGGTACCAAGCAAAATGTAGAAGGTTAGTGCCAAGGTTTTACAACTTGGTATGTTTGATGTTTTAGGAAACTATTCACGGTGGGCCTTTTGTGCTCCTAAAACACCTTGCTCGGTGTGCCCAAATAACAAGGTCTTCATCATTCTTTTATCCAGAACAGTTCTCAGGATCTTTTATGCTGCTGGAAATTTTGGAAATAAGGTAACAGTAAGAAGTGGACTCAGTGTTCTACTTGCACCTG
>NW_007735727.1:19407-31163 GCF_000696425.1 Galeopterus variegatus | reverse complement strand
CCCATAAGTAGCATCCATCCAGATTCATCACATTGCCCCATGCAACGAGGGAGTCTAGTATAAACGTGCTGATGCTCCTGCTGCTTGTTACGCTGTGAGTGACAAAGTTCCTTATCTTTAACACAGGAATCTCTTGTCTTTTGTCAGCATCCTTAGAACTGTGTCAGGCTAACTTATTAGAACATACAGTTATTCTGATGAGTGTTCTACTGCTTCTAGCATTCTTCTACACTGTCAAATTTATATAAGTAAGATCCCTAAAGCAAATCATATAGGTAATCCTTGGTTATATTTTTGAAAAATTACTTTATTTCATAGACTAGTTTCTAGGTGACTGAACAAATGCTGGACTGAGGGTGAGGAAACCAAAATTCTTGCCCCTACTTTGCCAATAATTAGCTATTAAACCTTAAGTAAAAGAAACTGTGCTTAATATTTATATTAGCTCATTTCTGTTGCTTATAACATAAATATCGGAAACTGGGTAATTTGGAAAGAAACAATATTTACTGCTTACAGTTTCGGAGTGTGGGAAGTCCAAAGCCCAGGGAATACACCTGGTGAGGTGACTCAACAGCAACACAGGGTGTCACATGGCGAGAATGGTGGAGCAGAGAAAGAGCTAACTCCTCACTACTCCTTTTAAAGACCTCAGAACCACTCCCACAACCAAAATTAAACCATCAACTCATTAATCCATTTACTAGGGTAAGTTCCTCACAATCTAATCACTTTTTCAAGGCTCCACCTTTTGATTACCATGATTGGATTTCCCACCCTCTTAAAACTGTCACTGGGAATTAAGTTTTAATACATGGACTTTGGGGGACACAATTTACTCCAATGCAATGTTCACTGAGCTTTAAGTACGTGTATGCCATCCTGCTAAGTTAACATACTCATTGAGTGTTTATGTATTGTACCCAAATGAAAGAGGTAGAAACTGAGGCAGAAAATGTTAAGCAGTTGTTCTGGGTTTACAGTGCTATTAGAAGGCAGACTGAAGATTTGGACCCAGGGAGTTCAGTTCCACGGTGACACTCTTAACCAATCCTTTTCATACGATGCAAAGATTATTGTTGGAAACCGACCTACTGTTATTAATATCTGGATGGACTGCTATTCTCTTTGTGTTTCTAGACAAACTACTTAAACTGCTAACCCTCATTTTCAGCAATATCAGAATATTGTACTTTGAAGGGTGTTTATGTGAATAAAACCAGATCATAGAGATGGTATCTCTTTGCATAGAATGGACTGCTATTCTCTTTGTGTTTCTAGACAAACTACTTAAACTGCTAACCCTCATTTTCAGCAATATCAGAATATTGTACTTACTTTGAAGGGTGTTTATGTGAATAAAACCAGATCATAGAGATGGTATCTCTTTGCATAGAGCTTGACATATTACTGGCTTTCAGTAAATTTTAATGTCCTTCCTTCAAGTGCTTCTAAAATATGTATGTGGCTTCAAATGTTTTATGCTTAGACTTGTACTTCTTGTTTTAAAGTGTTAAGTTTATGTTCTCATTTTGTGTAACAGCTTTTTCAAAATTATTTTCAAGAACTCATTTTTTTTCCACTACCTAGTTCAACGATAAAGGCGAAAGAGCCTTACATTACCACATTCTGTGCTGTTTGAAATGGCTCTCCAAATAGAGGATTAAATGAAAATTCCCTGACTCTCAGATGTACCTAAAACTAAGTGGTAGATGTGGCCATATAATTTAATGTTCGAAAAATGACATTTTCCACAATAACTTACTCAGGAGCCCATCTAATTCTTCGAAAATAGGGATTATAATTCTTCATTACTGATGATTATAAATTCTAACAATTTTATAACACATATATAAAACCTTGACTTCATAATGCTTTTTCCATCAGTTAACAATGTGTTTGTTATAAAGGAAGCTATAATGCTTTGATGAAAATACTGAATAGTTCATAAAATCTATGCAGCTTGAATTAGTCTCATAATCTCCTTGCAGTTAGAGAACAGAGTGGTTTATGTTATTGCATGTATTATTACTGATTTTGATCATTTAATTATCAGTTAAGTTTAATACAAATTTTAACTTTGAAAGCTCACACTTATTTTAGAACAAATATAAACAAAAAGACACCTTGAGGAATTGTTTATTATATTGATATAATTAAACTGCAGGCTGCCAACTAAGAACACATGTATTATTGTGAATTCCTAAGCATAAAGACAATGAAAAGTACGTAAAGTCAAAGAAATTGTCTAACTAAAACTGAAAAAAAAAAACTTTTGTGTGATGGTTTAGAAGAAAAAGTGATTGAATTTTTTCCCCTTTGGAAGGAATGCAGTCTTGATGGATCATCACAGGAAAAACAATTCAATTGAGTAATTCATTATTAAATAATAAAATGCTTTTTAAAAAAAATTTGGACTAAATTTTTATGTGATGATGAGATATAAATTTGAGAATATTAAGCATAGTGCCTTCAACTACTTTTGTACAAAATTGGAGACGTATTTTAGAGACAGACCTCTTTCCCATCAGGGTGGCTGGTTAGCAGATTCAAGACACACTATGAGAGGACAGTTAGTTTTATTTTCTCTCTTTATAACAACCTTTCAAACTTGAAACTCTTCACCATGAATTGCAACATTCAGCACAAAGGATTCTATTGACAAAATAATTCCACTTGATTTACCCATTTTTAATATTGCCTGAATTATATTCTAAATGTGTTAATTCCCACCTTAAAAATGTGCTGTGTATTTAATTTTGACTGCATCTTGTTAAAGTTTAACTTTCTCATAAATTTGTCTTTCTAAGCTGAGTACTTTTACATTTAAACTTATATTGTGTTATTCTTTAACATGGTCATATTCATTACAATTTTTTTTTTTTTAACTCTCATATCAAGATGGTGAAGACCATGGCCACAGAGACTTGGGTTTGAACATTGTGTTATTCTTTAACATGGTCATATTCATTACAATTTTTTTTTTAACTCTCATATCAAGATGGTGAAGACCATGGCCACAGAGACTTGGGTTTGAATACTTGCCCGGCTATTTACTGTGTATCACATTTATAAGTTGCCTAACTTCATTGGCATACAGTTTCCTCATGGAGTAATTTCACAGGATTGTGTGGTGTGGATTCAATATTTATGTTAACTATTTGGCATAGTGATTGATTCAATGATAAACTCTCAGCCTAAACTGAGTTCTTGTTTATAGATCTGTATGTTTATTTGTTTAAGTATTTCTCAAAGCCTGATCTGTTGCCTGGCAAAGAGTTGCTATTTGCTTTGACAATGGGTATTTACCAGATGCAAAAAGTTGTGCTGATTTGCTCAAAGAAACAGGTAATATTTAGAAGAGCATCTATGATTGGGGACATCACATGATTATTGCAGTGTCATAATCTTAGTTGGATCTTAGTTCTTCACTGGTTGACAGGCTATTTTTATGGTGATATGGTAGAAATTCTACCTCTAATCTTAAGAAGTCATTATGGGATTTCCTCACGAATACCACTTAAGTTTTTATTTTACTAGGAAAGGGGAATTAAAAAGACTTCTACTTGAATTTTCCTACCATGAAGTCCCTCATTCTGTTCAACAAGTTGCTGAAATGTCTTCTTCAACTCCACTTCCACATATTTTTTAAATTTATTTTTAATGAACAAATAATAATTGAATATATTTATGGGGTACAATGTGATGTTGTGATATATGTTTACAATATTTAGAATATAGCTACAGGATACAGTCACAGATCTACGTTGCCTATCATGGGATAAATGTGGGGCAGTTTCATACATCCTATATCAGTGTATCTAATGACTACATATGAAATTCAGTTCAGTAGCTGAGTCATTTCCCCAGCATATCCTCTTCCATCTCTCTTCATATCACGTTTCTCCCTATAGAGATCCTACACAATGTACTATACATTTCTAGATGCCAGCAGGAAGAAGGAAAAAACAATTTTTGTTCTTATTTTTACTGATCTTAATTTTATATTTTTGTTTTCTCCATGACATAACCAACTTCTCTGTGACTGTTGAATATTGTCAGCTTCTGTCCTGCCTGTTTCTAAGGTTTTTGTTGAGGTTTTTGTTGCCTGCCAGGCCTCTGGTGACTATGCAGTTCACTAAGTAGTCCCCTCTCCTGACTGTCAAGCCTGTTTCCCTACTATATTTTCTTATTTTTTTTTAATTGCCTTTCTCATGAGATAGAGAATTCATGGCCCCTAGCAGAACTGAGACTACTAGTCACATCCCAAGCACCACCCCCTCATTTGCGCAAACTATTGACTACCAAAGTTCAAGAGGAAATAGGTTTCCCTTGCTACCAGGCCTTGTGGGTGTGTATATGTAGGTTTCTAAACATTCTCTCCTCTGCTTCCTCTTTTTCAAATCCCCTTCCTATTGCCCAACTCAAAGTACTTTATCTAGCATAAAGAAAGAAGGGAGTTTGGGAGGAAGACATGTTTTGCGTTTTTCCCCCTTTCAAATCTATCCTGACAACTAAATGGTAACTTGAACATACAATAAATCGTCTTTGTTCTCTAATGGAGACACTCCTTGGCTTTTCCCTTCCATTTAGTAGTTAATGGAACTTTCCATTAAAGTCCTTCAAATGATAGGACAGGAAATAAAACATTTATTAATATTTTGTAGTGTTATGCTGTCAAAAATCAAGACTTTACATATCATCCTTACATATCCAATTTGTTTTGTTTTTAATTTATTTTTCTGATTTCTTTTTTTATTTGTAAATATATTTTTATTATGATAAAATTAAATTTAGAGAAATACAGAGAACAACATATCGAGCACCTATGTAATCATGACCCAGAATTAACGATGTTAATGAACGTTAACTTTCTCCCATATTTATTTCAAATATTTTCCTTTTCTTTTATTAGAAATCAAACATAGAACAGGTACGGTTAAAATCCATTTGAACACTGTTGCCCCTCCTGCCACTCCTAGTCTCCTCTCTCCCTCTTCGGAGGAACTAGCAACTAGCATAAGGAATTTCATTGTAATTCTTTTTTTATTTATTTTATTTTTTTAATTTTTATTTTGTCGATATACAATGTGGTTGATTATTGTGGCCCATTACCAAATATAACTACAGTTTCATCAAGAAGGATTGTCACTAAAATTTATCTTGGCTGTCACTTTTTATGACAATTTGCATGGATATCTAGAAGTTCTCTGAAGGACACTTTTGTGTTTTTTCTCTCAATTAGTCAATGCACATTGGGGAAAGGGCAAGATTTATTAACAGAAACTCACGATGATAATTTTTCTCAGGTAAGTACTTCTTACATATTTCTAAATGAAAATACATTTTGATATTCTTAAATAACGCACAATTTACTCACATTGATAGATTTAATGGGTTTGATATTCCAGATGCCCATGTAGTTCTTCTCTCTCTTTCTCTCATTTCTCCATCATTTAGTTTTCACTACATTTTTATGACTCTGGTGGCAGTGATTGTGCCTTTGGGGAGGACACTTTGTCTATTGGAAAATAAAATCATGCTGTAAAAAAAGCACTGTAATCTAAAGAAGAAAGCTGAATGTTAATTCTTATACTGCTATATCACTACCATATGATATTGGGCAAGTAAGTCACTGTTACATACCCTGATGCACACTTACGTAGAAAAAGAATATGTATAGCTGCATATAACACATGATCTCAACTATAATCAAATATGCATTGCATATACATATGTATGACATCAATAATGCATCCCAAATACCTGTGATGGTAAAATTATAAGGAATGCATAATAATAGACGTATTTTATTTTATACAGTAATATCAAAAATGTTTCATTAAATTTTTAAAAACAGGAAAATTTATAGTTAATAAGACAAAGTGAAAAACTAAATATCTAAACACTTTGTAAGTTTAAAAAATTGACATAAATGTGTGACATTACAAGTGGAAAATGAATATTAAATCCACCAGTAGAGAGATTTAATAAAATAAATTAAAAATTGTGTCTTATGGCTAAAAGTAGCAGATTTAAATTGATAAAAATACTAAAGTGTATTTAAATGGGGATTAGTAGTGCATAGTGTTTTCATTTTATTCTTTTTGCATTTATGTTTTATTAAAATATTATACAGACATGGTGTATAGTTAAGAATTGTGTATTTTTCTTGGTTATTTTACTTTACTTCCTTCATAGAAGAATTGACATTGACTGCATTTAAATTAATTACAGAAGATCTGACAATAAATCCCTATGTTATTCCAAGGAACATGGAGCAGCTGCAGGGGAAGGCAGAGAGGAGGCAGTAAACACACGGGTGGGCTGTGAGATTGATAAAGTCTGGATGGAATAGAACATTGGAAAGTCAGCGTTCAGTTAACCTCTTCTTTCTCACAAGCATGCCTGTGATAATTGCACCTTCATTAATAGTTTTTTTAATACCTCATTAAGTGATTCACACACAAAAAATTACCCTTTTATGTATGTCTCATTAGATTATGTAAGTATATTAGCACATGATACCTATCAAAATTGTATCAATATTACTCTCCTCCATTTTGACTGCTATAAGTGCATTCTCGAAGTGACTAAACAATTACGAAAAGAATAAGTATAATGTTAAATATCAGTGGAGATTTTGGAGAAAAAGGATCATTCTAATGAAACAAATATGAAAAAATTGCTAAAAACCTTCAGTCCCCTTAAAACAGAGATCTTAGGACATTTTTTCATTATTTAAACACATTGACTTAAAGTAGCATAAAATAACATAGTGATTAGATATCAATTTATTGGCTTATCGACAAGTATTTTATTATTATTTGAGTTTATCTAAACATTTTATTAAGAATTATAGTAAAGTACTTTTAAACTAAATTAATTCCATGTATATATAAAAACAATCCTTCAATTTCTTCCAACATTATTGAATAAATACAAAGTTCATTTTATTGTTACTTTTTAAGAACATATGTAATCTCTGTATTTTATCACTTTTCTTTTACTTGCATTTTATATTTAAATATAGTCATCTGGATATTAAGAAGGCACATATTAGTCCCTGATTTGTAGCTGCTACTGATCAAAAGGGAAACAAAAGAAAACAAAACAGTTGAACAGTCGTACTCATGAACATAGTGTTGAATCAATTTTAAGTTAATTATGGAGCCACTGTGAAATGTGCAGATGCACGAGGAAATTCTAGAAATAAAAAAATATGTACATTTCCTATTTACTTCCAAGTCATTAAAACAGCATCCATAAGAGGCACATCTAAAACAGGCGATAGTTTTATTAAGTTGAGTTCCTTGTAAGCTGTATTTTCTTTATGTTCTCAAAACTGAACCTGAAATTATAGGGTCTTAAATTCACCTCACAGTATTTTTGAAACAATGATGGTGGCACCTACTAGAATTATTCACTTTTCAAAGTTGACCTAAGAAAAATACTTCCAGATAATCTCAAAGATACAAAAAAGGATAGAACATTTTTCTGAACTTATTATGTCCAAGGTTTAGTGCTGGTATCTGCCTTATGAAAAACCTGTGAGCTAGATATTGTTATACCCATCTGACAGACAAAAACAGTTTCAGAGAGATGTCTTACATGTGGTAGAGCTGGTGCAAAAACTAATTTTCTGAGTTCCATGCTCTTTTCATGAAATCTGCTGCCTCATGTGTGTAATTTATTCCTTTATTAGTCATAACATAGGTGCAAAATTCTACATCATGTGGTAGAGCTGGTGCAAAAACTAATTTTCTGAGTTCCATGCTCTTTTCATGAAACTTGCTGCCTCATGTGTGTAATTTATTCCTTTATTAGTCATAACATAGGTGCAAAATTCTACATATTAGTATTCTTAATTGATTTATTAATTCTTAATATGACTACATATTAAGACATGACATATCATGCATATATGCTTATTTTCTAAGGATTACTAATTCCATGATATATGCAAAAATTAGTTACAAAAAGGGAGTAGTCACAAAACACATAGCATAAGCAATCAGAACTCATAGGATAAACTTTGTGGAAGGAGAATAAGCTATTCATAAAGGTTATGACAAAAAAGAAAAATGACAAGAATGATAATTTTCCTACCGAGACATAGAGGGATTATAGAGACATGACATCTAAGAGTACAATACTTAGCTCTACCATGTATTACAAAAAGATAACATTAACTTCCAGAATTGCATCAGTGTAATTATAAAACAATATATAAATTGTAAGTTGTCATGTAAATATTATGTGCTTATTATATATTTTTAAGTTTTGGAAGTATACAATATCTAAAAGTTATAAAATATTAGAATTTAGAACTAAAACCTATTAAAATTGTATTACTACACACATAATTGCACTACAAGTTAGCTAAACATTTTAAAATTTATTTTTAAATTACAAAATATTAAACTTGTATTATGCCTGAAATATTAGATCTTATCTCTCTGTGTCAGCTGTGAATGGTTTCCTTGTAAGAATTTAATTGATTATACAAATTTGAGCAAAGCCAGGTAAACCTCAGCTTTAATTTGCATATACTCATCTAAGCCCTCCAAATTCTGTAGTCATTAAATAGTGATAGACTATATGAATGTAACTAATTGGTAGAAATCTCTTAATTAAGTGAAGGTTTAGTTCAAACAGATGCAGATAGAAAGGTCAGTGTGTCCAGCTGGGTGAAGGATTTTAATCCATGATATTGGCAAATGCAAAGTTCAAGAGGATTACAGGCCAAGAGACAGATGTGTGGAAGGAGAAAGCAGTGTCTGCAAGCATGATTTAAAAGTGTACTCAGTGTGTCCTAGAAACTGATTTCCATGACAGTGCAAGAATGCAAATAGCATGCTTTAAAAATGTGACAATAAAATGTCAGAAAGTCTAGATAAATTTTGTTGGTGTCACCATCTGCCCTTATTAATGAGATCTAGATATTTATAAAATTTCTTAAGTTAGGCTTAGAAAAGTTTTGGTGATTAGATATGTTTAAAATGCATTAATGGATAATTTAACCCAGATCTTTAACTGGAACAAAATTACACACGCACATACTTACACACACAGAAACACACACAAACCAGATGCAACAAGCACACACCCCATATACCACACACACGCCGCACACTCATGTTACTTATAACCTGCATAGTATTTAAAGAAGAAAAGCCCTTCATTTTCATATGGAGATTATAAAATTGAGAAAAATTAAACTAGTATTGTATTATTAGAACCCGATGAAATATTTCATTGTGTAGATTCGAACACTGAGCCATCTTTATTTTCCTAAACCTTACCCTGATGGCATTGAACACATAAGTTTGGAGAGAAATATTTGGTATGCAATTGGATGTTTACTATCTAGAATCTTCTAAAGTAAAACTTACTTTTGATTTAATAGATCTTGGTGAATAATACCTAAAGAATCATAACTGTGGAGCATTACCTACACCTAAAACTGACAAGATATTGGTCTCCATATAAATACGGTAATAGGAAGAGTCTTTATGCAAGGCTTTTGAGAGGTGCATGTATTTTGCATGTGGAAGGAATTTAATTCATTTGTGGCCAGAGGGTAAATTGTGGTAGATGAAAAATGGCCACAAATTCTTTGCTATTCCTCACATAAAATGTTGGAATCAAATTCTACTTCCTTTGAATTCAGGCTGGCCTCAGTGACTTGCTTGACAAACAGAATATAGTATAAATAATATATGGAATTTTTGAGTCTAAATTATAAGATGACTTTTAGCTTTCACCAAGCCTCTGGGAAGCACTCATCTTAAGAACCCAGCTATCATTTTATTGGAGGAAGCCCAAGCTCAAAGAGCTAAGTGGAAAGTTCCAGAAGGAAAAGAAACTAATCAGCTGATAGCCTCACCTGAGCTACCATTTAATAGCCAGTAGTAATTTGCTACCTCTATGTGCGAGCTGTATTGACAGTGGATCCTACCAACCCAGTCGAACTATCCCTGTTGTTAACACGTGAGCAGAATAAAATGATTAATGGCTAAAAATTTTGCATCCACATTTAATTTCAGGTTATGCTCTCTCCAATTCTTGTCTATTGGTTGAAATTTAATCCTCTTATAGGATAGTATTTCTTTCCTTATATCATGCTGCATTATTTTTTTCCATGTTTTGAAATTTTTGTACAATTTTTCAAAATTCTTAGACCATGTGATTAAAAAAAAAAAATCCTTTATATGTATAGACTTTCTAATCGAAACTTCTCTTTAACCAGAGCTTTGTCTTGTTTGCAAGAGACTTTTCTTAAAACTCAGCATGAAGAAACAGATCCTTTGTTCCTTTGTTTTCAACTGTATTGTTCTTCTCTAGTTAATATACATAAAAAAATCTTGGCTCCTACATTGATAGTAGCAGTAGTATCATGAGTCTAAGCGTTTAATGTGGATCAAGATTGGTTTTCAACTCAAAATAGTTTTTTTAATAATTAATAATTAACAATAATAATAATAATAATAATAGAGTCTGCCTTTGTAGACAAGCTTAAAATAGAAAGGCTTACTTTTTAAGCCAGGAAACAATATCTTGCTCTAATGATAGCATAATTCTCAAATTAATAGGGATGCTTAGAGCCTCAAAAAATGTTTTATCTATTTAATTCCTGCCCTAACCCCCAAAAGTCACTAGCTCTTTTGTACAAGTGCAATTACAGGAAATTGCTCTAGCAGAAAGATTTTTGGCAAGCACAGTAAAAACCGATCAATAGTACATCAGGCTCATAGTGATAGAAACTTTAATGGAAGGAGTGAACATGTTTGTTATAAATGCTTCTCACCAGAAATCTTGGCAATTATACAAAATATTTAAACCTCAGTTGCCATTTGGGTGGCAATGAAAAAAGTTTATGAGAAATAAGGGAAATAGATTTTGTCACAGAACCAAAGTATAGCAACTTTCTGAATAATATTTTGTGAAAATAAACTACTTCTATACTCTATATATTCCATATCTTCTTCCTTCTCTGTATTTTTTTTAAACTCTTTGCCTTTGTAACTAAGGACATTGAAACCTAATTTTTTCTTCCATAATTTAGGAGGCATTTGGCAAGTGGTGGCAGTACTTCTGGAGTTCTTCCAGAGATGATTATTCAAACAAAGTAAGACAGGTCTCCTGGAAGACCAACATGCAAATATATAGACAAGATTGATTTGATTTCCATTAGTTTCTCTTTTCTATCTGTCCTATGCAACTGTAAATGGTGAAGAAAAGGAATCTACCTTCATTATGGTTACATTTTAGTTGAGGAAGCAACAATAAAGACGGATTATTTCAGATTAGGGCAGTAAATATCTCCCCACGAAGTGATATTTAAACTGAGCGTTTGATGCTGAGAAGACACCATCTATATGAATATGTTAAAAATAGCATTCCAGAAATAAAACATCATATTCATATAAATATCTTGAATTGAGAATAAGGTTGGTATGTTCCAGAAGAGAAAAGAAAGACTGTAACTGGAACAAGATGAAAATGAGTATATAGGGTACAGTATGACATTGTGTATAGGGTACAAGATGACATCAGTAGGAAGGGTGGAAACTATGCAGTGTCTTTAGGTCACAGTAAACAGTTTGGATTTTAATCTAAATATAGAGAACAATCAGCAAAAAAAATTTAAAAGAACAAATTTCCACTTAAGTACTTTGCCTTTTATAAGAATGGACTCTTCTAAAATCTTTTGCTGATTGTTCTCTAGATTTAGATTAAAACATTCAGATGTT
>NW_007735727.1:17706-18263 GCF_000696425.1 Galeopterus variegatus | reverse complement strand
GTCAAAGACATTAAAAACAAGGAAAGACCAAGAAATCAGAATAGGCTAAGTAGATATGATCAAGGTATGCAATGTAGTATCCTGGATTGGATCCTGGAAAAGGGAGAGCACATTCATGGAAAAACTGATGAAATCTGAATAAAGTGTAGAGTTAACATCGGCTTCTTGGATGTGACACATGTATCATGGTGATGTAAGATGATAACATTAAGGGAAACTGGAAATTTGTGTTTATGGATTTTTTTTTTACTACTTTTGCAACATTTCTGTAAATCTAATATTATTCCAAGATAAATGTTTGTCAAAGAATAACCAAGAACATGTATTTCCACGCTCAAGTATAAAACCACCTCTGAACGGTGCATATTTTCTATTGATATCAGCATTACAAAATTGATCATAGTTAATGACAATGTGCAAGTACTAAAATCTAAATTTCGTCATGTGCAACACAACATTAGACAGGAGAAATAAGATTTAATGTATTCTAACAGAAGAAAGATGCTGGATTTTCAGTTACAAATCATATAAGTTAAAAAAAAGATATTGACACATTT
>NW_007735727.1:14188-15629 GCF_000696425.1 Galeopterus variegatus | reverse complement strand
TAGAGATTCTATCTTGTACCATCATCTGGTCCTTTTTACAGTAACAACTCACATATGTGAGGTATTCTTAGAAATGATAGAAATTCCATGTGCTCAAAGGGTGAGCACAGCCTTTGAAGGGCTATTTTATTTGTTTTGAGATGACTTTAATTAATTATCTCCAATTAAGTAGAATATCATCTAATTTTAATGAAGTTAAACATGACAAAATAGATGAGGGACATAAAAAATGTGTCTTACTAAAAAACGATGGATTTTAAAAAGCATTAAAAATATAAATGAGAGAGTAATTGTCAGCTGACATGTAATCTACTTCTACTATGAGTTCTTTCTCAAGTAAAACATTTATGTTCACAACATTTCTGATCAAAAATCAGCAGAGGAAACTTCAAAATTATACAGGAGAGTATGACTTCCTCACAATTAACATGATATTTAATGATATTGTTTATTTCTTCTACATTTTATCCTTCATAATATCTACATTATGTGTTTTATACATTTCACATTGTACAGCTACTCACATATGTATTTTACCAATATTAACTGCAAGTGTGNCCACTTAAGTACTTTGCCTTTTATAAGAATGGACTCTTCTAAAATCTTTTGCTGATTGTTCTCTAGATTTAGATTAAAACATTCAGATGTTGATTTCTAAATACCAATCTCCACTAGAAGGAACAGATGCTTGTTGGAGCAATGGTTAATTCCAGGTCTGGGGCAAGGAGAATGTCAGATCAGCCTGGAACATATGTAACATAAGAAAGTGAGGAAATGCCCAAAAATCAAAACATAAAAGAACAGGGCGGGTGAAATGTACACAGAAATCAACTGAAAACAGTCCCAAATGACCAAATCTGGAACAATTTTTGCTACAAAATAAATAAACAGTACCAAATTATAACCCAAAGTATAAAATATACATTATTTTTAAATATACTTTATTAAATATATTTTATATATACTCTACTGATATAAATAAATGATTGAATTAATAAATGTGAAGAAGAGACAAATTTTATAGAAGAATTCCAAATAACAGGCATAGATACTCTCATTTCAGCAGGTGGAACTAGTTGCCCACACCCACCGTGTAACTGGATTTAATTATAAACACAGAAAAGCAAAAATTATTACCTTCCAATCTAGAAACCTGGACTCCTCTATCATAACCAAGAACCAAGATTACAGCCATCAGTGATGTCATGCAGCTGTCATGTACCCCCAGCATGATGTGACGAGTAGGCACATCGCCTCTTTGGTATTCCTTCCAGTGACACATAACCCAGTCTGATCATGAATTAGAGACTTCAGAGAAACCCAAAGTGAGTGAAACTGAGGAACTTTCTACAAAATATTTGTCAAGTGCATGTCAGAACTGTCAAAGACATTAAAAACAAGGAAAGACCAAGAAATCAGAATAGGCTAAGTAGATATGATC
>NW_007735727.1:11317-12469 GCF_000696425.1 Galeopterus variegatus | reverse complement strand
CTCCATAATTTTTCTTCTCACTATAAAGAAATGAGATCATTTATTGAGAATGAACTGAGTGATTAGGAGATTAGGAGCTTGGGAAAGTAATTCATGTAGAAATAACTTTTTGACATTTAGAGGAAAAAAAACATTTTTTTTTTAACCTAGCAAAATGGTTATAGTTAGAAAAACAGGTCATCCTCAATCCTGGTTTTAAGTGAAGAAACCATAGAAACTACCACTGCATGATCATTTATTTTTCAAAAGCATAGCCAAACACTCCTGCACCACAAATCAGCAATAAAAATGTTCAAGATTGATGGCCTTAATTATGAAATCAGTACAAAGGTCCTTGGAGCAATGAAGAGTGCCAGAGTCTTTTTCAAGTAAAGCAAAAGGCTATCTTCAAATCAAATTTTGTTTAACTCATTAAATTTCTCCCAGACCAAAACCTTCAGAAATAAAAATCATAAAAAGACACCTTTATAAATTTTCAAATATTTAATAAATATTGTAAAATATATGGTATGCACTAACCTTAATATTTTTTGGTATAAAATGTGTTTATGAGACAGTAACAAAATGTCTAATACTGAACTCTTGGTAATATTTGAGTTTGGGTATCTCAAATTGTGACCATTTTTTTTTAAGTGTATTTTTATTAACTATACATATACATGGGGGCACAGAACTGACTGTAAGCACCTGTGCCCAAGATGTGATGATCAGGTCAATACTATCAGCATGCCTGCCACGACAATTTGCAATTATCCTCTGTGTCCCTCACCCAACCTCTCCCCAACGCCCCTATCTTCCCCGGCTCCATTGCCTCTGGCAACCCTAGGTATGTTCTTTCTCTCTGCAAGTCCAATGCACTACTGTGGTCTTTCTTTCCTTCCTTCTCTCTCTTAGCTCCCACGTATGCTACTCAGCCATACAAATTGTGGCCATTTTAATCAATCATCTCCAGTGTTGTGTATACACCATGTGCCCAGGTGAAAATAGTATACTATGAATTGGAACAGAGAAAGTAGGTATTACAAATTACATGTGCATGTGTGTGTGTGTATGTAAACTACAGATAAATTACATTTTTGTAATTTGTAAAGTAGAGATTCTATCTTGTACCATCATCTGGTCCTTTTTACAGTAACAACTCACATATGTGAG
>NW_007735727.1:9426-10079 GCF_000696425.1 Galeopterus variegatus | reverse complement strand
TTGGCAAAAGATGTATGTATATTCTGTTTACCAGAATATTATACTCAAAACTGACATTTTTAAAAAAGTATTTAATTATAAGACACTGAAAAAAATGAAACACTTTTATAATGGAAAATTTTAAAATGTTTTCAAAAAATATTTTAAGATGACATAAAAGTACTCTTAATGTATTACTAAGATGTTACCTAGTTTTGTGAAATAGAAACCCACACACACGTATATACAAACATGCACACACGTATATTGGAGAAAGTAACCAACACATAAGCAAATCTCTCTCTCTGAAAGAATGGCATTAAATTTTATTTTAAAATTATGGTCACCATGTCTCTTTATTTTTTAAATTGCCATGTATACATGTTTCTAATTGTTCTTTATTACCTAAATTTGTCAAATCTTTCTTTTTTATCACTATAAATTCTTTTTTAATTTTTTTAACAGACACCAGTAATACAATGAACCCTAATATAATCAGTTATATACAATATTAAATAAGATTTTTGGCAAATTTGTTGCATCTATTTTTTTTTAACAATTTGTTTGCGGAAATATAAATGTTCTAAATCAAATACAAGATATTGCATAATCTTACCCGTCAAGTTTCTTTATACATTTCCCCACCCAAATCTATATATTTTTTTTTGTCTTTT
>NW_007735727.1:5755-8897 GCF_000696425.1 Galeopterus variegatus | reverse complement strand
CGCCGCCGCGCTTCCCAAGCGGCGCACTTATCCAGTGCGCCACCGGGCCGGCCCCCAAATCTATATTTTATATAAACAATGCTATTATCACATTTAACAAAATTTAAAAATATTTAATGATGTTATTTAATTTATTCATGATCAAACTTTCCTGATTTTCTCAAAATTATATTTCTATTCACGGTTGTTTAAGGCTGTATCCAAAACAGTTCCATACATGAATTTGAGTCACTTTTAATCTAGAGTTTGATATTTGTAAACTACTTGAAACTATGGCATGACATTTTTTTATCACCTTTGTAAAATTCATGGTAATTCTTTAAATTTGGCATCTTTCTTGTTCTGCCCTTTCCATCTTTATACCCTATTACAAATGTAACATATTCACTATCATTTTCTCTGCTTCTTTTTCTGTTTATTCATCCTTTGGTCCTGCGGTGCTTCATCCAGAATTCCTGTTCATTAATCTTTCAATTCATGAATCCTTTGCTCTGCTGTGCCTAAGTTGCTGTTGAACCCATGTAATGAATTCTTAATTTTACTTCCCACATTTCTGCTATACTCATTTTTATGCATTTCTGGCATCTTTTGAAATTTTTAAAATATATTAATCATATTTGTTTTAAAGTCACTTTGGTTTTGCATCTATTTTCTATTCTTTTCTCTTGGTTTTAAGGTATTACCCCTTTTTTGTACACAAGATTTTATCAAATGACTGACATAGTGTTCAAAAATCTGCCAAGGCCCCAGATAATGTTATCTTCATTCCAAAAAAGGTATACCAGTGCAACTAAGGAACTGGATTTCTTAAATTTCATAGATTTCCCTCAAAACTAAAACTATGCTTTAATGATATTTAGTTAATTGGATAATTTATTTACCAACAATTAATTATCAATATGTAAAAATATAGTTCCAAGGGTCCAAAATTACGGTCACAAATGACTAGAAATCAGAAGGAAATTTAATAAATATTAAAGTACTATATTAAAGTTCAATTTTTATGTATTACTAGCAATATTTTCATGATGTATTATGATACATGAAGAGAAAAACATTGAGTCCATAATCCCATCTGTTTTAAAAATGAAAGGAAGGAAGTGAGGAAGATAAGAAAGAAAGAAGAAAGGTACAAAGATAGAGGGAGGAAGGAAAGGAAGAAGGAGATGAGAGAAAGTTGATTTTCTTGGATAGTTCATACAGCCAGCATATTAGTTTTCTATTGTTGTGTAAGAAATTAAAACAATCCCTCCAAGATGTTGTAAAAGCATGTTATCTACAAAAAAAGACATGTTTTCATTTTCAAAGTGGTATAAAGAGGAAGACATAAGTTTAGAATAAAGCTTCTCTATTGCTATTCATGTGTATTTTACCAAAACAATTCAAATAACAGAGAAATAAAATTACCAGAAAGAGTTCATCGTTATTTTGATACAACTGTGTGGAATATTATGATAACATCTTCTACTCATTGGAATGTTTTCCATTCAAACTACAGAGCTTTAAATGAGTAATAGTTAAAACTTTTCTCTCTGCAAGATTTGTAAACACAATTTTGTAATCATTCTAACGATGGTTTAAAAAAACCATTTGCTTTCTGGCAGTGACAATAGCTTAAAGTTTCACAGCACATAGTACTTGCCATAAAGATTGTGTAGAAATGTAAAAAACAACATTCATTTGCTGTTATATATATATAACCAAAGTTGGCATGTTTTACTTTTACATCACTCTCTATAATTATCTTTCTAGGTAGATCAACTCTTAAATTTAAAGAAGATTGTTTTTTTCTTGAGTGAAAGAGGAATACAAAAATTATTCTGTTTTGACATGTTATCAAATATCCAGAAAAATTTAAATTATTTGAATTATTTGAGTTTTAAACTAATCAGTCCTTGACTTAGATTGTTTTTAATAGATGTGTTTGAATATTTAAAGCATTTTGTGAATTTTTAAGACATTTGATGAAATTTAAAATTATTTTATATAGTTATGTGAATTTCATAAAGCCATCACACTTTTTTCTTATTTACTGTTTTAAACGTTTTATTACAAGATGATTTGATATTTATAAGAAAGCTGCAAAAGTAGTATAAAAAATTTACATACATTCTTCCTCTATGTTTTACAAAGTTTTGCCCTTTAATCACATGTGCTATATCACTATCTTTCTGTCTACCTAATCATCTATGTTTATACACATATACATATATTTACATAAACATATATATTTATTTACATACACTTTATACACCTGTATTCTTTTTAAATTTTTGAGAGTTAGTTGTGGTTATAGTATCCCTTTTCTTCTGAACTCGTTAAGGCCTATTTCCCTAAAATGAGAATATTCTTTCACATAGCCACAGTGCAATTACCAAAATAAGGAAACTGGTATTTACACAATATCATTATCTCCTCTACAGTGTATGTTATAATTTTACCTAATGTTCATGTGATGTACTTCACAGAGCAAATACTTCTGGTCCAGAAACTGATCTAGGAATACCAGGTGCATTTGTCTACCACATCTGTTTAGTCACCTCAAATCTGGAATAATTCACCCATCTTTCTTTGCCCTTCATGACTTGAATATTTTAAGAGTACAGCCATTTATTTGAAGAATACCTCTCAATTTGGTTTAAGAATTTTGGGCAGAGGTGATGTAGTGATGTAGTGGTCTTCTGAGACCATCAGAAGGCACAAATAATTTTTTGTCCATTATTTGTGATTCTCATGTGTCCACCAGTTATCTCCACTAAAAAATACTGCTTACCCCTGTTTTTATTAAGTATACTATGGACACAATTTTGAGACCATGTAAATATCCTCTTTCTCATCTTATTTTCACCATCTAGGTTTAATGCCCATTGAAGATTCTTGCCTGAAACAATGAATGTTGTGGTGGTTGCCAAATGGTGATTTTCTAGTTCCATTAATGATCTATAATTATTGGTTAGATTTCTACTGTAAGGAAGAACTTTCCCTTACTCCCATTTACTTATCTATTCACCCCAGTGTATATATCTGTGAGACTTGCCGATTTCCAAATTTTTTTTTTTTTTTTTCTAAAAAGATGACCAGTAAGGGGATCTTAACCCTTGACTTGGTGTTGTCAGCACCACACTCACCCAGTGAGCAAACC
>NW_007735727.1:0-4769 GCF_000696425.1 Galeopterus variegatus | reverse complement strand
GTGAGCGGGAACCAGTCTGTATGTGGGATCCGAACCCTCGGGCGGGAGCGCCGCCGCGCTTCCCAAGCGGCGCACTATCCAGTGCGCCACCGGGCCAGCCCCCCCATTGATGATTCTTGCCTGAAACAATGAATGTTGTGGTGGTTGCCAAATGGTGATTTTCTAGTTCCATTAATGATCTATAATTATTGGTTAGATTTCTACTGTAAGGAAGAACTTTCCCTTACTCCCATTTACTTATCTATTCACCCCGGTGTATATATCTGTGAGACTTGCCGATTTCCAATTTTTTTTTTTTTTCTAAAAAGATGACCAGTAAGGGGATCTTAACCCTTGACTTGGTGTTGTCAGCACCACGCTCACCCAGTGAGCAAACCGGCCATCCCTATATGGGATCCGAACCCAGGGCCTCGGTGTTATCAGCACCGCACTCTCCCGAGTGAGCCATGGGCCAGCCCCCCGATTTCCAATTTTAATAGAGGTGTTTAATCCATTACTCTTATTAGTCTCTTTGATGCTACATTTGCCCCATATTTGGTCAGTGGTAGTTCCTTCAAGCTAGCTTCTGTGCCCTTTGACACTCCCTTAACATTCTTTCAATATTATTCTTTTCTCAACAAGATACCTGTGGGGAAAATAGAATAATTTAGTCAGGCTCCCTCTGCTCAGGTCTGGCTGGGGGGGTCAAGTAGCACATTTCTTGTAAACAAGCTGTGTGTGGGTGGAGTTGGTGCACATGTGCACCAATGTATCTTTTTAGTTTTGTAGCTATTGTGTGTTCTGCAGTTTGTGAAGCAGGCTGGCCAGAGAGCTCACGTCTAACAATAGAGCATGTTTACTCTGCTGACAGCTGCTCAGTTTCAGTTTCTCTGGACTTTGCCAGTAGCTGTTGGGTTTCTGAGTTTCTACTGTGGACTGCTTAACCCTTAGCGTGTGTTTGCTGAATAAAGACTATTCCTACTTCAGTCAAGGCTCCAAGGACCGTTTTGCCAATTACCTAGCTCATAGACCTGTGTGTAAAGGGTTTGTGAACAGTCTCAAGGGGTCTGTGAGCTCAAGACCCAGCTCTGGCTCTACAATTGGTATCCTTGGCAGGATTATGCCACAATGCCTTAGGCTGCTTTCCCTGCCCAAGCCTTGAAACACACACACAAAACGTGGATGAGCCTAGAAAAAATTATTCTAAGTGAAACAACTGAGGTATAGAAAGAGAAATACTGTGTGTTCTCACTCATAACCAAGAGCTGAATTCTACTAAGCATAAGAAAAGATGCCATTAGCAATATACAAATCAAAAANCCAAGAGCTGAATTCTACTAAGCATAAGAAAAGATGCCATTAGCAATATACAAATCAAAAACAGAATGAGTTACTTCTTTACAGCTTAGAGAATGGCTATATCCAAAGGTAAAGAAAATACAACGTATGGGTGAGAATGTGGAAAACTTAGAATCGTCTATTGTTGGCTTGAGTGTGAAATGTTATAGTCACCATGGAAACAGTTTGAAAATTTTCTAAAATGTCACACAAAATTTACATAAACCCAAGAATTCTATTCCTAGGTATCTTTCCAAGAGAAATAAAAACACGTATCTAAACAAAGCAGCATGTTTAATAATGGCCCCAAAGTGAAAGCAACCCAAACATTCATTGACTAACTAGTGAACATACAAACAAAATAAGGTATATTTATATGTGCATATACTGCCAAAGTAATTATGGACAGGAAAAGGTTGAAAAGAAATGTGGACCAATAATAGAAAGGCCCCGAGAAAGTGAGTAGAGATGAAAGTCACAGAACACAGGAGTAAAATTAAAGTAAATTAAGGGAAAGGACACCACAAGTAAGATAAGGGAATAAAATGAAAACAGAGATAGAAGTACTTATTTAAAATTTCAATTCAGAACTTCGAAAATATTAATTATGAATATAAGCATTAGAATAACAAAAAAGAATTACTAAAATGTGAGCCACTAAAACCATGTTTTCATTATCTTTGTCAGCACACTATTCCCATTCTTTTTAATGCACTTAATGAATTTATATAAATATTTGCTAGTTAGTATTAAACAAATCAAGCATCAGCAAAATTTTATTAAAAAATTGAATCAAGCATTCTAGTTTTACACAAAGAACATAAGAAAATGTAGATACTTTTATTATTATAAGTAAATAGAGGGCCTTATTAAGAAAAAGAAAACTTTCAGTAAAATAATTTGAATGATAAAATCTTGGTAGATTTGAAAGAAAATAAATAAGAAACTGAAAATAAAACTATCTTTAACTTAATACATTCTGGAAAATGATGAAAAGGTCAAGAAGATAAATACCCTAGAATTCTAGCAAAGAAAAAAAATTATCTTAATTGCAGTTAATTATATTATTAATTGCTGATATAATAAACTATTAAGATGTTAAACAAACTTTAATAAACATATTCAAATATGTTTAAAATATGTTAAACATACTTGAATTTTAAACATACTGTTTCTACCAAAGCCTATCTTCTAAAATAGGGAAGAGATTATACTCAGACTTCGGAAATTTTCCAAGTTTGAACTTATCTATCTTCCCTCTAAAAAAGATGACTGGATAAGGAAAATGTGGTATATACACTCAATGGAATAGTACTCAGCCATAAAAAAAAAATGAAATTCTCCCATTTGCAACAACATGGATGAGCCTGGAGAAACTTATGCCAAACATTCATTGACTAACTAGTGAACATACAAACAAAATAAGGTATATTTATATGTGCATATACTGCCAAAGTAATTATGGACAGGAAAAGGTTGAAAAGAAATGTGGACCAATAATAGAAAGGCCCCGAGAAAGTGAGTAGAGATGAAAGTCACAGAACACAGGAGTAAAATTAAAGTAAATTAAGGGAAAGGACACCACAAGTAAGATAAGGGAATAAAATGAAAACAGAGATAGAAGTACTTATTTAAAATTTCAATTCAGAACTTCGAAAATATTAATTATGAATATAAGCATTAGAATAACAAAAAAGAATTACTAAAATGTGAGCCACTAAAACCATGTTTTCATTATCTTTGTCAGCACACTATTCCCATTCTTTTTAATGCACTTAATGAATTTATATAAATATTTGCTAGTTAGTATTAAACAAATCAAGCATCAGCAAAATTTTATTAAAAAATTGAATCAAGCATTCTAGTTTTACACAAAGAACATAAGAAAATGTAGATACTTTTATTATTATAAGTAAATAGAGGGCCTTATTAAGAAAAAGAAAACTTTCAGTAAAATAATTTGAATGATAAAATCTTGGTAGATTTGAAAGAAAATAAATAAGAAACTGAAAATAAAACTATCTTTAACTTAATACATTCTGGAAAATGATGAAAAGGTCAAGAAGATAAATACCCTAGAATTCTAGCAAAGAAAAAAAATTATCTTAATTGCAGTTAATTATATTATTAATTGCTGATATAATAAACTATTAAGATGTTAAACAAACTTTAATAAACATATTCAAATATGTTTAAAATATGTTAAACATACTTGAATTTTAAACATACTGTTTCTACCAAAGCCTATCTTCTAAAATAGGGAAGAGATTATACTCAGACTTCGGAAATTTTCCAAGTTTGAACTTATCTATCTTCCCTCTAAAAAAGATGACTGGATAAGGAAAATGTGGTATATACACTCAATGGAATAGTACTCAGCCATAAAAAAAAAAGAATAAAATTCTGCCATTCGCAGCTATATGGGTGAGCTTGGAGTGTTAAGTGAAACAAGCCAGACACAGAAAGAGAAATACCTCATGTCCTCACTTATAAGTGGGAGCTAAAAGAATGAACAAAATAAAGAAAGAAAGAGACAAAGAAAGAAGAAAAAAGAAACAGCAATCAAAATAATATGCTGAACTTTCAGTAGAGAACAGAATTGTGGTTACTAGAAGTGGAAAGAGGGAAGGGAGAGGAGGTTATCAAGAACTTGGTTGATGGACAAAAGGAATGATTACATTTTGTAATGATGAACATGTTAATTATCCTGATTTGATCATCACACATTGTACACAGGTATTTATATTCAAACATGTACCCCACAAATATGTTTAATCAATTACATTTTA
Source organism: Galeopterus variegatus (assembly GCF_000696425.1). Taxonomy (NCBI): domain Eukaryota; kingdom Metazoa; phylum Chordata; class Mammalia; order Dermoptera; family Cynocephalidae; genus Galeopterus; species Galeopterus variegatus. The sequence continues at coordinate 663 of NW_007735727.1, read as the reverse complement.
TTAAAAAATCTTATATTTACAGAACATCCTAAAATTTACAAAGTGATATTATTATTCATTGTCAGCAAATTAATATGTTACTTTTATAAGAGTGATTGATAGTTATTATTTTAATATTATTAATTTTAATAATATTAATATTATTTAATTTCCCAGGTTAAAAATTAATTTTTTCAAACTATTTATTCCCTTATTATGTGGTATGGAAGNATTTCCCAGGTTAAAAATTAATTTTTTCAAACTATTTATTCCCTTATTATGTGGTATGGAAGAAATCATGCAAAATCCTCAATCTATTTATCAGATTTCGTTGAATTACTTTGAAGTGCTGTATTCCAGTGGGAATATTCCAGTGATAGTGATCAAAATTTCTCATGTAGTAGCAATAGAAAATTGTCAATCAAAATAACTTTTACAATCAATATATTTTTCATTTTATAAATTATTTTATGAATATACATTTATTAGATATTTTGCTAAATTTCACTAATATTTACCAATATACATGCTTGGTAAGTAAATTTATATATGATTGTGCCTAATATATGCTTTGAGTTTTTTTTCCTCCAGGAAGGATTTGTGTTTTCTACTGTCTGAGGAAAGGGGAGAGCAGGGAGAATCTGCTACTAACCTAGGACCTCTTTAGTCAGAAAAATATGAGCC
>NW_007735726.1:67849-74138 GCF_000696425.1 Galeopterus variegatus | reverse complement strand
TGATCGCTTGTTCCCGCAGCCGGACTTGGGTGCTCTCAGGAGTCCTCCTCTGTGTCGGCCCGAAAACCTCGAACCTACTGCCGCTTGTTTGTCGATGTAGGATCGTTGTTGACATAATTATTCGCCTTTTGTTGTTCTTGGAAATGCAATCTATACTCTGGTATCACAGCGCACGGCTCACAGGATCACGCTGTCTCCTGTCACGGCCGTTCCAGACGCATCGCCATCTTTTCAGTTTCAGAGGCTAGGAAGTCCAAAGTCCAGAAAATACATTTCTTGAAGGTTTTCTTTGAAGATGACTTCAGTGACAGGAGGGTATCACACTCCGCGAAGAGATGGCAGAATTGAGTCAGCGTCTGAAGCAACTATTGCCTTGCCTTGAATCACTTGCCAGTTCACGCCACTCAGCCCTTTCCGTTCCCTGATCATGAACTTTTTGAAGTTATTTCACATAGGTTTGGTTTTATGATGGAAAGGATTGAACCAATGGAGAGTGAGGGAGACTGTGATCATGATGGCTCACCAGTCTGTCTCTTCAATTTTGTGTGTGCACAGTGTGCGTTAGTGTTGAGGCTAACAGTTATCCCATTCACTTATGCCAGCCTCTGGTGATCTGGGACAAATGTTATATATGCAAATGACCAGGCCTATCCCCAGGAATTATGTATAGTTAATAAGCTCTCTGTCTCCAGGAACTATGTGTGGTTAGTAAGCTTTCTTGGAGAATCTTATCTTGAGATGAATTTGGGATATATAGATTTGGAAGTGTAGAAAATAAGTGTCTGTATATAATCTATTCCTTACTCTTCTTGAGAAAGGAACAGAGCAAAGCTTCTAGGGAAGGGTGGAGGAGTGGCTGAGAGTGGACAAACCTGGGCAAACCCCATGGCAGTGCCAGACAGGGTGTAAGTTGACATAGAGTGGGCTGTGTGGAGTCAGAGGGAGTGCTCTGGACCACCGTTGTGCATGGGAGTCTTTAGTTTAGGTGTGCTTGGTAAAGCTACAGATTCCCAAGCCCTACCCCAGAGATCTGGGCTTAGCAGGTGTGTGTGCAGAGCATCTGTCAGAGCAGGCTTGGTGATGCTGCAGTGAAAAAGTACCTCTGTTTTCTTCCTCACTTTGGCTTCCCACCCACTGTGGGCTGGCTGTGGCCCTGCCTGTCTCTATTCTCAGAACACTGAGCTGCTGGTGGCTAGGCAGAGAGCATAGTGTAGGTCCACTCTGCCATTAAGTGATACAGGGAGGGGAGGGGAGGGGAGGGGAGGGGAGGGGAGGGGGGGGGTCGGTTAAGTTNGACGCATCGCCATCTTTTCAGTTTCAGAGGCTAGGAAGTCCAAAGTCCAGAAAATACATTTGGTGAAGGTTTTCTTTGGAGATGACTTCAGTGACAGGAGGGTATCACACTCCACGAAGAGATGGCAGAATTGAGTCAGCGTCTGAAGCAACTATTGCCTCGAAGGAAAGGAAAGGAAAGGAAGAAAACAAGGAGTTCCTGTCAACATGGTAGGTGCCTGCTAAATATTTGGACTGAATGAATGAATGAATGGTGAGACTTAATTCTGCCTTTGGTGAACTTCTAGAACTTTGGACACACACCACAGGATAATGAACCAAACTGGCTTTGGAGGCAGCGAGATCTCAATTTGAGTACTGGCTCTACCAACAACCCTGAAGGTGGCTATTTTTTCCCCATTTTACAGATGAGGAAACAGGCTCAGAGAGACTGAATGACTTACCCAAGGCCCCACAGCAACCAGGCAGTGATGGGATCGGGATGGAAACCCAGGATTCTTCCTCCAATGCCCTTTCTTTTCCTATCCCAGAAGGAGCCTGCTGTAGGTGATCTGTTGGGGCATGGGCCTCCATGACTGTCCACTGGACAAGCTGGAATATTCTTTTTTGGAGGGAGGGTATCTCATAACTGCACAGCATCTCCAAGACTCTCTAGTTCAGGGCTGCTAGGTCTAATGAAAGGCCAAGATTCTGAATGAATCTTGTGCCGAGATGTGTCAAGTCCAGAAACTCACACACTTGTCCAGGACATCCACGTTCAGATGAGGAAGCTGAATGCACAGAGCAGAGCAGTTGACGGAATCTTCTGACCCACGGGCCTCTGTCATGTCCATGCACAGCCACGCCCTCCCCTCTAGCACCCTGGGCCACCACCCTCCCTGAAGGTGCTCCTGCAGACCCGCACTCCCTCAGCCAGGGACTTATCTCACAGTTACCCTTCCCCTCCTCGACTGGATTTCCATCTCTGCCTTTTAGTTCACCACTTCCCAAAGTTTGTTCTGTGGGACTATGTCTTGGGCTGTTTATAGGCATTTTTTTTGCAAGAAAGATTGTGTGTAAGGGACTAGATCTGGGAAAGCTTTGTCAAACATGCTGACCTTGCACAACTTCTCAGAGCCTTTATTATGCTCATCTGAAATGTGAATCTCCAAGGGCTGGGTAGCTCCAGTAAAGAGCATTTTCCAAGTTCTGCCATTTGCAGCAACATGGATGAGCTTGGAGAAAATTATAAGTGAAACAAGCCAGGCACAGAAAGAGAAATACCACATATCCTCACTCATAAGTGGGAGTGAAGGAAAAGAAAGGAAAGGAAAGGAAGGGAAGGGAAGGGAAGAGAGGGAGGGGAGGGGAGGGGAGGGAAGGGGAGGGAAGGGGAGGGCCCACCCAATTGCAAGGGGCCAGGATAGGCCAGCCTTCTAAGTGCTCATAATGGGAAGAACATGACTGACTGACTCAGGGGAAAGCACAAATGACCACCAGAGTCTGACCCTCTGGTCATCAAGTATTCAGGCAATGTTGCTTCTTGCTAATACGTGTGTAGAATTTTTGTCTCTATGTATATTATGGATATTGGTATGCAATTTCCTTTCTTATGATGTCGGTGTTTGTTGTTCCTCACAGAATGAGCAGGAAAGTATTTCTTCATCTTCAACTTTTTGAAAGAGTGTATATAGAATAGCGATTACTTTCTCCTTACATGTTTGCTAGCACACTTAGAAAAAAAATTTTTTTAATTGAAATGTATTGATTGTACATGTTTATGGGGTACATAGTTATATTTCAGTACATGTATATAATGTGTGTTGATCTATTCAGGGTAATTAGTCTATTCACCATTGTAAAACTTTATCATTTCTTTGTGATGTGAACATTTGAGTTCCTTCCTTTTAGTCATTTGGTTACATACAGGAAAACATTATTGATTATAGATTTCTGGGTTAACTGTATACCAGTAGGGCTTATTTTTCCTATCTTGCTGTACTTTTGTGTCCTTTAATCAGTCTATCTCTTCTCACCCCCTTCCTGTCTCTAGTAACCATAGTTCTTCTCCTTTTAACAGTTCAACTTATTATTTGTTTTTATTTGCTTGTTTTGTTTTGTTCTCTTTTTTAGCTGTGACATATGAGTGAGGACATATGATATTTTCATTCTGTGCCTGGCTTATTTCACTTAAAACATAATTTTCTCTAAACTTACCCATGTTGCTGTGAATGGTAGAATATCATTAATTTTTAGGCTGAGTAGTATTCCATTGTATATATGAACTACATTTTGAGGACATATGATATTTTCATTCTGTGCCTGGCTTATTTCACTTAAAACATAATTTTCTCTAAGCTTACCCATGTTGCTGTGAATGGTAGAATATCATTAATTTTTAGGCTGAGTAGTATTCCATTGTATATATGAACTACATTTTATTTATCTAGTTGTTTTTAGGCTGAGTAGTATTCCATTGTATATATGAACTACATTTTATTTATCTAGTTGTTTTTAGGCTGAGTAGTATTCCATTGTATATATGAACTACATTTTATTTATCTAGTTGTCTGTTGATGGGCATTTAGGTTGGTTTTGTATCTTGGCTATTATGAACAGAACTGTGATAAAATTGGTGCTGCAGGTATCCCTTCAACATGATGTTTTCCATCCCATTGGGTATATACCCAATAGTGGGATAGCTGGGTCATATGGTAGTTCTGTCTCTAATTGAGAAACCTCCATACTGTTTTCCATTTTGGGTGTACTGATTTACAATCCTGCCAACAATGTATAAGGGTTCCCCTCTCTCCACATCCTCACCAGCCTTTGTTATTTTCAGTCTTTTTGTTGATAGCCAGTCTAACTCTGGTGGGATGGTATCTCAATGTAGTTTTGATCTGCATTTCCATGATGATTAGTGATGATTGGGGCATTTGTATATGTTCTTTGAAAAATGTCTATTGAACTCCCTTGCCCATTTTTTAATTGGGGTATTTAATTTTTTACTATTGAGTTGTTTGAGTTACTTGTATTTTCTGGAAATTAATCCCTTGTTGGATGCATAGTTTGCAAATATTTTCTCCCATTCTGTAGGTTGTCTTGTCACTCTGTTGATTGTTCCTTTACTGTGTAGAGATTTTTAGTTTAATGTAATCCCATTTGTTTATTTTAACTTTTGTTGCCTGTGCTTTTGATGTCTTATTCATAAAGTCTTTGCCTAGTCCTGTGTACTAGAGCATTTCCCCTGAATTTTCTTCTAGAAGTTTTATTGTTTCAGGTCTTATATGTAAGTCTTTAATCCATTTTGAGTTGTATATGTTGAGAGGGAGGGGTCTAGTTTCATTCTTCTGTACATGGATATCCAGTTTTCCTAGCACCATTTATTGAAGAGGCTGTCTTTTCCCTGATGTATGTTTTTAGAGTCTTTCCCCAATGTATGTATCAAAGATAATTGGCTGTAAGTATGTGGGTTTGTTTTTGGGCTTTCTGTTCTGCTTCTTTGGTCCAATTATCTGTTTTTATGCCTGTATCATGCTGTTTTGGTTACTATAGCTTTTTAGTATAATTTGAAATGAGGTAGTGTAGTTCCTCCTACTTTACTCTTTTTGCTCAGGATTGCTTTGGCTTTTTGAGGTCTTTTGTTGTTCCATATGAATGTTAGGATTGCTTTCTCTATTTCTGTGAAGAATATCATTGGTAATTTGATATAGATGAATTTGTAGATTTGATAGTGTTGAATCTGTAGATTGCTTTGGATAATATGGATGTTTTCACAACACTAATTCTACCAGTCCATGAGCATGGAATGTCTTTCCATTTTTTGTGTCCTCTTTAATTTCTTTTTTCAGTGTTTTGGTAGAGATTTTTACCTCCTTGGTTAGGTTTATTCCTGGATATTTTACTTTTTTCATAGCTGCTGTCACTGGGATGGCTTTCCTGATTTCTTTTTGCTAGCATATTGGTGTGTGGAAATGCTACTGACTTTTGTATGTTTATTTTATATACTGCAACTTTACTGAATTCATTTATCAGCTCTAAGAGTTTTTTGGTGAAGTCTTTAGGTTTTTCTATATGTTAAGATCGTGTCATCTGCAAACAGGGACAATTTGACTTCCTGTTTTCCAATTTTGATGCCCTTTATTCCTTTCTCTTACCTAATTCCTCTGGCTAAAATTTCCAGTGCTGTGTTGAATAAGAATGGTGAGAGTGGACATCCTTGTCTTGTTCCCATTCTTAGAGGGAAAGCTTTCAACTTTATTCCATTGAGGATGATGTTAGTTGTGGGTATGTCATATATGGCTTTTATTGTGTTGAGATACTTTTCTTCTATACCTAATTTGTTGAGTGTTTTTATCAAAAAAGATGTTGAATTTTATGAAATGCTTTTTCTTTGTCTATTGAGACAATCATATTATTTTTATCTTTCATTTTGTTGATGTGGCATATCACATTCATTGTTTTGTGTATGTTGAACCATCCTTGCATCCCTGGGATGAATATCACTTGATCATATTGTATAATATTTTTGATGTGCTGTTAGATTCTGTTTGCCAGCACTTTTTTGAAAATTTTTGCACCTAAGTTCATCAAGGATATTGGCCTGTAATTTCTTTTTTTGTTGTGTCTTTGTCTGGCTTTGGTATCAGAGCGATGCTGGCCTCATAAAATGAGTTTGGGAGAATACTCTATGGTTCAATTTTTTGGAATAGTTTGAGAAAAATTGGTATTAAATCTTCTTTAATGCTGGCCTCATAAAATGAGTTTGGGAGAATACTCTATGGTTCAATTTTTTGGAATAGTTTTAGAAAAATTGGTATTAAATCTTCTTTAAGCTCTAAAAACGAATGAAATACTCCCATTTGCAACAACATGGATGGACCTTGAAGGAATAATATTAAGTGAAATGAGTCAGGCAGTGAAAAAGAAATACCACATGTTTTCACTTATTGGAGGGAGCTAAAGGTGAATGAATCAATTCACACACATACATACACACACACACACACACACACAC
>NW_007735726.1:25278-66884 GCF_000696425.1 Galeopterus variegatus | reverse complement strand
TAGAAAAATTGGTATTAAATCTTCTTTAAGCTCTAAAAACGAATGAAATACTCCCATTTGCAACAACATGGATGGACCTTGAAGGAATAATATTAAGTGAAATGAGTCAGGCAGTGAAAAAGAAATACCACATGTTTTCACTTATTGGAGGGAGCTAAAGGTGAATGAATCAATTCACACACATACATACACACACACACACACACACACATACACACACACACACACTCTCACACAAACACACACAAAAACAAACAGCAACAACAACAACAACAACAAAAAACCGGGGGTGGGGGGAGAGGAAGATTTAACAACCACAACTTTTTTTTTTTTTGAAGTTCTTATAACAAGAAAATGGAGGGGACACATCTGGGTGGGAGGGGGAGCGGGAGGCGGGAGGGAGGTTTTGGTGATGGGACACAATAACTAACTACATTGTATATTGACAAAATAAAAATAAAAATAAAAATAAATAAATAAATAAATCTTCTTTAAAAGCCTCATAGAATTCAGCAGTAAAGCCATCTGGTCCTGGGCTTTTCTTTGTTTGGAGACTGTTGATTGCTGATTCAGTCTTGTTACTTATTATTGGTCTGTTCAGGCTTTCTATTTCTTCTTGTTTCAGTCTTGGTGGGGTGTGTGTGTCCAGAAATGTATCCATTTCCTCTAGATTTTCAAATCTTTTGGCATATAGCTGTTCATAGTAGTCTCTGATGATTCTTTATATTTCTGTGGAATCAATTGTGATGTCTCCTTTTTCATTTCTTATTTTTGATATTTGGGTCTTTTCTTGGTAAGTCTAGCTAATGGTTTGTCAATTTTATTTATCTTCTAAAAAAATCCAACTGTTTGTTTCATTGATCTTTTATAGTAGAATTTTTTTGGTCTCTATTTCATTTGGTTCTGCTCTCATCTTTGTTATTTCTTTCTGTCTACTAATTTTGGGATTGGATTGTTCTTGCTTTCTAGTTCCTTGAGGTATCATTTTAGGTTTATTTGGGATCCCTCACCTTTTTTGATAGAAGCACTTATTGCAAAAATCTCCCCTCTTAGTACTGCTTTTGCAGTAATCCCATAGGTTTTATTAAGTTGGGCTCATATTTTTGTTTCAAGGAATTTTTTGATTTCCTGCTTTATTTCTTCTTTGACCCACTGGTGATTCAAGAGCATGCTCTTTAATTTCCATGTGTTTATATAGTTTCCAAAGTTTTGTCTGTTGTTAGTTTCTAGTTTTATTCCATTGTGGTCTGAAAAAATACTTGATGTGATTTCAATCTTTTTAAATTTGTTGATACTTGATTTGTGGCTATCGTGTGTTCTAGGCTGGAGAATGATCCATGTGCTAATGAGAAGAATGTATGTTCTTCAGTTGGATGAAATGATCTGTATATGTCTGTCAAGTCCATTTGGTCTAAAGTGCTGTTTAAATGTAATATTTCTGTGCTAGTGCTTTGTCTAGATGATATGTCCAATGAAGACAAAAGTGTGTTAAAGTCCCTAACTATTAATATATTGGGGTCTATCTCTCCCTTTAGATCCAGTGACATTTGCTTTATATATGTGGGTGCTTAAATTTTGGGTGCGTATATGTTTATGATTGTTATATCTTGCTGTATTGATCCTTTTACCATGATATAAAGCCCTTCTTTGTCTCTTTTTATAGTTCTTGGTTCAAAGTCTATTTTTCTTCCTTATTTTTTTTGAATTATTTTAATTTTTATTTATTTTTATTTTTACAAGGATATACACATGCAATTTTTCAAATAACAAATACATAAACTGAGTAACAGATGAATAACAAAGTACTCTGTAGAAAGTAGGGCTTCAAATTTTCACAAAATCTGGAGATGTAAAACATTAAAATTTACAAGTTTCATTTTATAATCTCTACAGTTATTTTAAATATGTCTCTCAAGTCTTCCAAAAGTATGCAAATATGAAATTAATTTCAGGAAAGGAAGATGAATAAACTTTTCAAAGGCAAATTATTTCTATGTAAAACAACACCTTCACTTAATAAAAAGAAATCAAGAACAGAAATTAAAAATCCAAATTCAGCAACATAAATTGCATTTAAAAAATGAATAAAACAATATAAACAGAAGGGTACCTCAAAAAGTTCATGGAAAAATAGAATTGAAATATAATAAAGATCTTTCCATGAACTTTTTGTTTGTTTAAGTTTTTTCTTTTCTCTGCTTTTTTCAAAGACTAAGATCATAGAAAATATGACTTCTGACCATAGTAACAGGAGGAAATTAAGAAAACTCACAAATGTGTGGAAATTAAAGAACACTATCTTAAATAAGCACCTGGTGGTATAGTACCTTCTTTTAATTTTTGGAACAGTTTTTGAGGGGAGAGACTCTTATCTGTAGAAGTGTTGTGTATTTATAGTTGGGTTGGCATTGTGCATTTGGTTCTGGGTATGTTAGTAAGTGCCATGTTGCTCCCTGAACTCTTTCTACTGGTGCAGGGGGCCTTGCTGTGTCAGGTGCACCTATGAGCTTCCAGAGAAGGTAGGTGTGGATCCAGGTGATGGGTACAAAGGGACTAGCATAGTCCCTGCTTGCTGTTTGCTGGCAGGGGAACTGCTGAGTTGGGTGGGGCTCTGAGCTCCTGGGGGAAGTAGGGTGTGTATTGAAGTAGCCATCACACTCTCCCTACATCCTCCACTGGTGTAGGTGGGTGCACTCCATGAAGTGGGACTCTGAGCTCCTGGGGAAGGAGGGCATGGATCCAGGTGGCCAGTGCAGGGAAGCAGTGAAGTCCCTGCTGGCTTTCTGCTGAGGCAGGAGTTGGGGTGCTGATTCTGACAGGGCTCTGAGCTCCTGAGGGGGTGAGGGGTGGGGGAAGGAGGACATGGAACCAGGTGGCTTGCGTACTCCCCCCCACACTTTCTGCTGGGGTGGGCAGCGATGCTGGGTCATTGGGACTCTGAGCTTCCCTGGCTCCTATCCCAAAATGGTGACTTCCAGTAGCAGACTGGGACTGAGAGAGGTGGGGAGTACTCCGCGTGTACTTCCCCTTTGGAAAAATACAGTCATGTGGGCTCTTAGCAGCTCCTAACACTGGGCTCACTATCCACGAGTGCCGTTAGGTTACTTTGCAACCTGATTTGCAGGCATTTGAGGTGGGAGCACCTGCCACCAACCCCTTCCCCCTGTCCTACCTTGTCCCAGCAGTTAGAATTTCTCTAGTCTCTGTGCTGGTCTTGATCATGTGCTTCCCCTGTCTGTGTTGCCATCTCGAGTTTCAAGTTGGGGGGGTTTCCTCACTGTTTTGCTGGATTCCATTGTTTTCTCCTAGACTCTCTACAGGTGACTATTTACTTGTTGCTTTGGACTTTTTTTGCATTAGAGGTGAGGGCTGGCCACCTCTAGTCAGCTGTCTTGCTGACTGCTAGGACATTTAAAGGCCTGGATATTTTTGTGGAATGATTTTTAATTACAAATTCAAACTTCTTAGTATATATAGGGCTGGCTATTCAGGCCGTATTTCTTTTTGAGAGATTACTGGTAGTTTATATCTTTCAAGAAACTTGTGCAGTTTTTAAAAAAAAATTTATAACTGAATTTCATTATAGCCAAACACCTCAAAGAGTTGTAGTTGTGAAATAAATAAATTTTGCTATGATTAAATAGAGAAAATCTATTCAGAAAGTACAATATACATAAATTTATGGTATTTGTCCAAGTATTACCAGCATACAAATTATTTTGTAAAGTTGTTTCTTACATATAGGATCTAAAAGGCAAAGAAAAGTGAATTTGTATTCAAAACAAATAGAAGCAACACTGGCTCCTATATACTAAAAATACAAGATAAGACAGATTTTTTTTCTTAAGCACTTTGGATACAAATATTAACTGTATGGGTTGAGAACTTTTAAGTCTCAAGAGAATAATTCAACAAGGGATACAAGTAGAGCTCTATAAATATAACCCCATGATAATCATATGCAAAACCATTTTATCGCAAATACTACCAAAACCCTGTGAAAACTACAAACACATTTTAAAAGAAATTCTTAACTATAACAACTACAAAAGCGACAAATATCTACAAAGTTATATGGTTTAAAAAAATGAAAGGCCGTGTAATGTAAAATTCAAATACTACAAAGTTTAAAGATGTAGTCTTTAAGTCTTTCTTAATAGAAAGTACAAAACACTATTTCAAAAATAATAAGACTTATTCTATATAATTTAAAGTCTTGAGCTAGAGCTTTAAAAGGAAAAAAATTAAACAGCTGGTGAAAAGTAGGTATGTAGAAATAATGGTATAAAATATGGTTTTATATGAAATGTATCTCTGTTCAAATATGTAAGGCTTAATATGAATATTTTTGGATTGTGAGTGTCGCACACCATAATTTTTAAAGACGTAGTCTCCAAATCTTTCAAATTCCAGTATTTCTCAAATGTTTTGACATTTCTGAAGTGAACATGGTACAGGACAGAATTTCATGTCAACTTACCTGTATTGTTCCATCCAATAAAAATAAAACCTTCTTTGAGCTCAAGGGAGAATGCATCTTTTAAATACTTGATCTCTATGTAAATTCAACTTCCTAAGATGTCAAATTTTGTACTATTCCACCATGAATTGGCCCAAGTTTAAATAAGACTCAAAAGAGACATAGTGTCAAACAGTTTAAGTCTGCCCTATGCAATTATGCAGTCATAATTACTTTTTACATGAAAGTGCTTTAAAGTAAAAAATATTTTTGTAAAAGTATCCAAGTAGAATTTCATAAATTGGTTAAATTTTACACATTTCCTTTGAAACTAACCCTTCTGCCACAATGTAAACACAAAATGCTCCATAAAATGGTGACATGTGATACATCATAATTTGTGGTGTGGGCCCTTAAACTGAGACCAAATCTTTATTAATCTGAAGCTAGAGAGCTTTTATTTTTTTCTTCCACATGCCCAAAGTAACTAATATCAACTCACATTTTCTGTAAGCATTGAAGAATTTTTATTTAGCATAATGAGAGGTTTAATAACTTATATTAAAGAATATGTAGTGCTCTTCAGTTGCTGTTCACCAACTGTTTTTATGATGATAACTTTGAAATCTGGAATGTGACCGAAAATGAGAATGTTTTGCTGTTTGTGCTTTAGTTTCAGAATTGGTGTACCCTTTGAGAGATTCACATGGGGATCTTGCTATGGAGTCAGAATGTCTTCCATGTGATCTTGATTTTGTTCCTGAGCTAGTCTGCTTTTGAGGTGAACTTGACTGTGATTTTCCTATTGACTTGGACCTTTTTTGTAAGGACTTGGACGTTGACCGTCTCTAGAACCAGAATTCCTTCTTGGAGTTCTTGACTGCCTTGCTGACGTAGACTGCCTTGGTAGTGATTTGGAATGAGATTTAGACTAGCTAGAAGGAAATCGTCTGTGTTGAGACTCTTTAAGGCCATTGGACCACCTCCTGTTTCTTCCCCATGAAGAACTTCTTCTTTGAGTTCTCCTTTGGCTGGGGCTTCTTGATCTCCTGTGATCACTTGGAGAACAAGGATGATGTTCTTTTAATTTCATTTGGCCTGGTGTTTTGCGATCACCTTGTGAAAACTGCATTTGAATTTGAAGGCCACATACCCACTTTCTCTTGAGGTTATAAAGAGCATCTTCAGCATCTTGAACATCTTCAAATTGAACATAAGCATATCCTCTTGGGTTGCAAGTGTAGAAGTCAAGTGGAATGTAAACAGGTACTACAGGGACATATTGACCAAATTCACAGCACAAGTCCTCAGGCCTGGTGGCATCTGCAGTGTTCCTGATGAACCGGGAGGTGTTGGGGGGCCTCGTGTAGCAAGACATAATGGCTTCCTCCATTTTCTCTGGGTCTGTGTGTGGCCGCTGGGCTCACTCCATCTCTTGCAGCTGCCACCACAGCAGCTCCTTAAAGTTTTTGAATGTGTTATTATAAAGTTGTTCATAATATTCATTTACTATTCTTTTAATGGCTATAGAATTTTTGATAATGTCGCCTCTCTTGTTCCTGATATTGATAATTTGTGTCTTCTCTCTCTCTTTTGATTGGTATGGCTAGAGGTTTATCAATTTTGATTATATAGCTTTTGATTGTATAGGTTTTCTCTACATTTTTGTTTTGTTTTCTCTTTGTAAGCAGCATGTAGTTGGGTCTTGCTTTTTTATCCCATCTGGTAATCTCTGTTTTTAAATTGGGGTGTTTACACCATTTATATTTAATGTGATTAGTGATATGGTTAAATTTAAGTGTATCATCATGTTATTGTTTTCTATTTGTGCCTTCTCTTTATTTTTTTTTCTCATTTTATGACTTCTTTAGAATTAATCGAGTATTTAAAAATATCCTATATTATCTCTTCTTTTGGCTGCATTTTTTTGGCTATAATTCTGTTTTATGATTTTAGTGATAGTCATACCACTCACTTTGAGTGATGATATACCACTTAATGAATATTATAGAAACCTTATACTCACATAATTTCATTTTTCTCCTCCTGGACTCCTTCTTCCCCTGAGATTCCTAACTCTGAGCTAACTCCTCTAGGCCTCCCTGGCAACCACCACCTCCTGTGAGAGAGCAAATCCCACATGGCACTGTCTTGCCTGGTTGAAACATGTATGTGGCACCTTAAGTAATACTGTAGGAGGTTGGTTGAGAAGGTCAGGAAGATAGGAGCTGATGGAGTGGTCTGATATAAGGCATCCAATGGTATCTCCTGGTCAGAGACTTATGTGGCAATGGCACAGAGTTGAAACCTATGTGGAGGGACCAGAGCTCACAATGGTGCTGTTCATTCGAGGATCTTGAGTCTTCCACGGACATCTTTGCCTTTATCCTGCATGCCCTGGGGAACCATGGATATTTGAAGGAGGAAACAGTCTGTCTGTCTGTCTGTCTGTCTGTCTATCATCTATCTATCATCTATCAATCTATCATCTATCTATCTATCATCTATCTATCAATCATCTATCGCTCTATCATCTATCTATCTATCTATCTATCTATCATCTATCAATCTATCAATCTATCATCTATCTATCTATCTATCATCTATCAATCTATCATCTATCTTATCTATCATCTATCTATCTATCTATCTATCATCTATCTATCATCTACCTATCTATCTATCTATCTATCTATCAATCATCTATCGCTCTATCTATCTATCTGTCATCTATCTATCTATCTATCATCTATCTATCTATCTGTCATCTATCTATCTATCATCTATCTATCTATCTATCTATCATCTATCTATCTATCTATCTATCATCTATCTATCTATCTATCTATCATCTATCTATCTATCTATCTATCATCTATCTATCTATCTATCTATCATCTATCTATCTATCTATCTATCATCTATCTATCTATCTATCTATCATCTATCTATCTATCTATCTATCATCTATCTATCTATCTATCTATCATCTATCTATCTATCTATCTATCATCTATCTATCTATCTATCTATCATCTATCTATCTATCTATCTATCATCTATCTATCTATCTATCTATCATCTATCTATCTATCTATCTATCATCTATCTATCTATCTATCTATCATCTATCTATATATCTATCTATCATCTATCTATCTGTCTGTCATCTATCTATCTATCATCTATCTCATCTAGGTTTTATCATCTTCCTTGACCTATCTATTGTTTCTTAGATGAGACAGATATGTAGATAGATAGAACCAAGCAGTGTTTTATGATTAACCAGGGTTGGATTGGGAGGAAGTGACTCCAGTACAGGGTTACTAAGGAATATAGTATGTTGCATGTAATGGTTGATTTATGAAAAATTTGTGCTTTCTTATATTTTTTATATATATTTTGAGAAAGTTAGGTAGCATTTCTAATGGTAAAATAAAAGTTAAATGTGAACTTTCACGAAATGCTATTAGGCAGTGAAGTGACAGATCATCTCTCTCTGTACTATTCCATATCAGAAGGTGTCTGAGTTCAGTGATGGGTAAAAATTCTCCTCAGTCTGTTGACTTCAGCATTTCATCAGGTTGTCTACCTCTCTCACCTGTGTTGTAGACTCTAGCTCAGCTCACTGAGGAGAGCTTTCACCATCTCCTGCCTCTCACCAAATTTCCAACTGGAGAGCCCTAAGCCCTACCTGTTGAGAATTACACTTGTATTCCTGATTTTCACTAGATCTGTTTCTGAAATCCCTCAAAGATAGGCAATGTCTAGATTTTGGCTGAAAGCAGGACCCAAACTAATACCTGCAAGAAATGGACAAGGCTGTTGGGTGCTAGCTTTGATGTGTCTTTTTAAGAAAGGAATTTATTCTTTACCCAAAGGGTTGAAATTGTGTTACTTTGCTTCTATGTTAGTTTTTAAAAGTTAACTTTGTCATCTGGCTCTATTACAATAACTCATATGCTGAAAAGGCACTGCTTTGGGTTGACCATGGGCTACCTGCATGTCGTTGGTGTGTGTCTGCTGTTTGGGGTGTGTGGTGAGCAGAGGGGGGTGTTGCTGATGTCTGAGGTCAGGGAAGACTTGAGCCTCCCCTTCCTTTCTCTGCAGAACTAAAGCATGAGATTCACGTCTGGCGTCTGACTGCACAGCGCATCAGCCCGGCCAGCCGCGAGGAGACGGCTGTGCGTGACCTGCTGCTAGGGAAGGTGCTGGCGTTGGAGTGCCTGCTGGCCCGAAGACTGCACACCTTCCACAGGTACCAAGCAGGCTGTGCTCTATTTATAGCAGAGGTTCTCATCTTTAGTGGTTGTGCTTGATGGTGGGATTGCATGAACACCCTGTTGTACTGCCACTCCAGTGGTGTCCAAATGTCATACGATACACAAATGAAGTGAGTTAAAATGATTGTTCTTCAGAGCATTTTGTGACAGTACAAACTAGTGACACTAGCTGCAGACTAATGAGTAATTTTTAGGTACCCGTATACTGTGCTGAACCTCTTATGATATGTTATTTTATCTAAACTTCACTCATCTCTCCAGGGTGTATGCTGGTATTAGCACAGTTTAAGGACAAAAAATCAAGGGGCTCAGCAAATTTGAGCAACTTGCCCAGTGATATAGCTCAGAAAGGGTGACACTGGGGATTGAACTCACTGTGGAGTGTTCCACCTCCTACATTGCAATTGTTGCATTATGAGAATCAAAACAGTTAATGTAACAAAATAATTGGACAAAATATTTGTCAGTAGTTGATTTTCAGGCACCTCAAAGAATACTGAAATCCTTCTCAATTCATTTCCTGGCACTCATTTTTAATCAATGGTGTGACTTAAGGGGTAACCATGAATTGGTAAGTTTTTCCACTTTGCTGAGATGCTGAGTTCTAGCATGTGTTCACCCTGGATGCTGTGATGGGAAAAGCAGGAGCCTTTTGCCTCCTGAGGGGTGTTGAATTGCTCCTACGCCTGAGCTCGAGAGTGCATAGAGATGAGGAATCCATAGAGGCAGGGGAAAATGAATCCTTGTGAATGAAATCTAGAATGGTCTTGTGTGCTGCAGTTTGCAGAAGCCAGCTGACCCCTGAGGGCCGGCCCTCTGGGCTGGCTCAAGGTCTGATCTGTAGTAGTAGGAGAGGGGTGCAGGTACACACACAGAGACTCACACACCCCAAAGATGCTGCCCTGGTGTAGCTGCATCCCAGCCCAGGACCCACCTCCACCCAGAAGTGCTGGAGAAGCAGGACCTGCATCCTCAGGCTACAGGAAGGAGACACTTTTTGAAAATTAAAGATATGAGAGTGAATCTTACTGGCATGGGGTGTTTGAGATATACCGTGTGTCTCAGACTTACAAATGCAAAAAAGTAAGTGGGTTCAGATAATCAACACATTTCCATCAGCTCGACCTGTGTTAATCACAGTTGGGAAACTGAGGCCTGGGGTGGGTGTTGGCGGAGTAGCAGATTAGAATGAAGGTGATCTAAGGCAAGTGCTAGCTCTACAAGTCTTGCTTTTACATTTCATTTTTAAAAATTGTTCTCAGGATCACTTGACTGGTTCTGCTGTGGTTTCCCTCAGGGCCCGGGTTGGCTGTGTGGTCAGCCCCTTTTGATACTCACTTGGAAAATGTCAGTGCTCATTAAGACTGCCTTCTCCACAGTGCAGCTGCCTTTCCCTAACTGGCCTGAGAGAAAATAAACCAGAAAAGGTGGGCCAAGTTGGAAAGGCTAAAAGGAAAGGCATGTGGGAGCAGGAAGGAGGAAAACATAGAAGTACTTCAAAATCTATCTCTAATTGATAAAAATTGCCATTAAAGCAGGTGGCGTTTCTTTCACCATTTTTTCCTTTAGTTGTAAAAGCTCATTGTAAAGGTACAATGTCCTCATCCTGGAAACAGAACTTCATAAAAGTAGAAAGTACATAAAGAAAGAAACATACAGGGGCTTAGGGCCACTGCCTTGTTGGCGCACTCATGACAATTCCTGTGCTGGTGCTGTCATGTGCAGGTACTCACACACACTTTGTCCAGCATTCGGATCATTTAAAGTAGAAAGTACATAAAGAAAGAAACATACAGGGGCTTAGGGCCACTGCCTTGTTGGCGCAGTCATGACAATTCCTGTGCTGGTGCTGTCATGTGCAGGTACTCACACACACTTTGTTCAGCATTCGGATCATTTGCTAATTGTTTTTCTTTGGAAATATAGAGTGAACATCTCTCCCAATTCCACCAGTCACCTTTCCTGATGAGTTATGTCCTTTGCATGGCTGCATCCAGTGTCACATTGTGAATGGTGTCCTGGCTCTGTCAATCTCAATGCTCAATATAACTAGGCAGATAATGAGTCTGTCCTTTTCTCTTTTAGACAAATCTCACAGGAAGATAAAAATTGGGAGACCAATATCCAGGAGCTCCAAAAAAAGGTATCGCGCTTTCTTCTCTCAGGGATTTCTCATTCACCTCTTGAAGAAGACAGCAATTGATTTCTCTTCTTTACCACAGACAAAGTAATGACTGAGTGTCATTTCTCTTTATTCCTGTAACTGTACACAAAACATAGAGTTAATGGGAAAAATGTTTTTCAGACATGGTAGGCTTGTTTTGTTAAGAAATGGAAAAGTCAAAGTTTTTATATGCCCTTCAAGATGCCCTTCAGGCAGGCCTGGGAGAGACATCACAGGGTCCCCTGCTGGTGCCTGTGACCCCAGCCCTGTCCTGCCCTTGAGGGCTGGTCTGGAGAACAGTGAGGTGCCATGTGAGATACAACAGCTCTAGGGACACTCATGGGATATGTGGGTGTCCTGCCATCTGGCTCTGACTTCTGGGGGCAGAGCTCATTTTGGGTTCTTTTGCTTATTTTTCTGCTGTGGCAGACTTCCTCAGCCCACCTGTGGATACATAGGGCCTCTCTCCCAGCCAAGAGAGCTCTGCTCAATACCTGCTAGGAGTCATTTGTATCTTAGTGAAATTTCAAATCCATGTAGTTTCTTTTCTAGAGAGAGATTGACCACCTACTCTAATTATGACAAGAATATTTTGTCCTTTGCTAAAGGAAAGTTAGACGTTGGGGTGCTGGTGTATAATATGTTCTTTAGGGGATTTGGCCTTGTGGGCTCTCTTCACAATCTCTGTCCCATGCAGATGGTGGGGGTTAGAAAAGTAGGGTGTAGCTATGACACTCTTTTGGGCCCCAAGTTCATACAGACTCTGTCTGCCTTGCTAGACCATGTTGTTGCTACGGGCTGTAGGAGAGGCTCTGTGCCTCTCTGTGTGCCTGGTGGATGAGGACTGGGGGAAGACAAAAGGGAGAGGCAAGGGACTTGGCAATATCCCTTGACTGCATCTAAGACTTCTTACTGAGATGACCCCAGCAAATCTGACAGACACCCAAAAGAAACCTCCACTTACAGCAGCTGAGTGTGCTGGAATGTTCTCTGACCTGCCTGCTTCTCTATCTCCAGTCTTAGCCCTAGCCCTGGTAATACCCACTTTCTGTGGTTAATGACCTCAGGGAAGGTTTGTGGTGCCTCCCCTCATACCTGTTGAGGACCACACTCTTCTCTAAGAGCTTTGGGCTTTTTCTACCATGCCCCTTTCCTCCTAATTCTACATCACAGGATCATGTAGCAACACCGGCTTTCCTTGGCATGGGAAGGGGAAGATGAGTGGGGGCCGGCCAGAACGTAAGCCTTTGCAGTGGGCAGGAAGGGGGGGCTGATGCTCTGCAGCTTGCCCCATAGCCTCCTAAGGGGACGAAGCCAGAGCTGCTGTGGCCTGAAGGGTGTACCTGCGTTCTTGATGGCAGCAGCTTTAGTTGTGTGGCCAGAGAAATGAGAGAAAATCCATTTCTGTCTCTACCTCTATCTCTGTATCTCTGTATGTCTGTATCTATCTATATCTATCTAAATCTAGATAGATTAGACAGATAGATGGACAGATGTGCTGGTGGGACCACACTTAAGAAAGGACCCCTTACAGCCATCTGCTCGTGGGAATCTGCCCCCCACTGACCGGGCAGATTCCCACAGGTGTTACCTACTGATCAGGGCTGGGGGCGGTGACACCTGTCTTCCAGGGTCCTTGTGAGTGTTACATGAAAGAACATGGCAAGAGCCTTATAGCCTAATGCAGGAGTCATGATATTTCAAGAGCACATTAACTTCATTGTCACTGTGACATGGCTTTGCATAATAGGAAAGGGAAAGTTGAACTAAAGCGTTGTGACCACACAGGCACCTGTAGAAATGCAGGTGTCCTGAAGGGTCAGGTCACTGGATGTTGTTTGGAACATTTCACCCAACACTGGGGCAGGGCTGGGAGTAGCTTAACACTCTGCAGTTACATTGAAAAGCTATTTAGTCAGGTGTTTTATGAATGGACTGTACTACATTTTACATCTATTGTGTTTATTTTTCATAAAGATTTTGAATGGTGTAATCGTGAATCTTATTTTTCTTTTAACATATTACCTTACTGTTTCTTCCAATTTCACGATGTTATACTTTTCATTATAAGGAGAAATTTGTACTGATGTGAGTCATGTAGGACTATGGACACTTTGCAGGGATCGGAAGGATATACTGAGTAAATGAGTTGTGTTTTCCTCTCTCACAGCACAGGATATCAGACAGGATTCTGCTCGCCAAATGCCTGACGGTGTTGGGATTTGTTATCTTCACGTTCTTTCTCAATTCATTTGTCCCTGCCATGTATGACAGGATTCTGCTCGCCAAATGCCTGACGGTGTTGGGATTTGTTATCTTCACGTTCTTTCTCAATTCATTTGTCCCTGCCGTGTATCTCGATCTTGGTGAGTCTAAGTTTTTGTTAGTTTGTGTTCAATGCCTGACGGTGTTGGGATTTGTTATCTTCACGTTCTTTCTCAATTCATTTGTCCCTGCCATGTATCTCGATCTTGGTGAGTCTAAGTTTTTGTTAGTTTGTGTTGATAGGCTTTGTAGTTGATATCACAGTCTGGATGGCAAGGTTTCAAAGCACGTTCCCAGATACCTACTTTAACTGCGAGCAGCTGTGCTGGTGAGGCGTCCAGCAGGGGCTGAGATGGAGGGTGGGCAGCCTCCAGGGGAAAGAAGCAAGGAAGAGAGGGAGAGAGACATGCATCTCCAGCCCCTGCCAACTTGGTGCTAGGTCCTCAGCCCCTCCAGGGTCTAACATTAGAAGGGATATGGAGTAGGTATGGTCATCTCTATTGTACTGTTCCCAGAGGAGACGGGGAGTCACATCAGCAGGGCCGGTTCTGCCTCCCATGCTGCTCAACGTGATGATTAAATGACAGCCTGTTTGTGCGAGGGCTGAGGACTGCAAGAGCTCTGCACAGACCCACTCTCCTGTCCAACAGTGCATCTGTTTCCCCATTCTCGTCTTTCCCTTTCACCATACTGCCACTCTCAGGCCTCTGCACTTTTTATAGCATGCTGTCGAGGCTGGGGCTGTCCTCACCTGAGACAGGGCTCTCTTTCTGGTGGAGCTCACCTCAGACCGTGTTAATGCTCAGCATCCTTCCACTTTCCATAAACATTCTTCACATTCCTTAGGCTCTTATTATTGATTTCATAGTTACCTCTATTGGTATCATTATTTAAAACCAAACAAAAACCACTTCTGAAACCCTCCCCATGTGAAAGTCTAGGTCTATGAGAAAGATCAATTTGAGGTGCTATCAGGGAGTCTTTTCTTTAACCAATCCTTACTTTCCTTCCAAAGTGAGCTCTGCTATGATTTTTAAAATATCTTATTTTTATCTTAATCTTTTATGAAAATTTGATTTACTGCCACACTTGAAGAGTGTAACTGCTGTGGAAAGCAGAGCCCCCTGAGTATGTGAGGTGGCTGGACCAGTAGTTACTGACATGTCATTCCTTCTTAGCTTCCTGGCTGCCCTTAGAAATCATTTTTTAAATTTATTTATGTATTGTTTTTATTTTTTACGTTCTAAGACGTTGTTGTGGAGCAGTTGTGGGGGAGGAGGAGTGGGGAAAGGGCAGGAGATAGGGTGGGAGGAGGAAGAAGGGGGGAAGGGGGCATGGTTGAGGTCTGTGGCAGCTTGGTTGTGGTTGGGCTGGATGTGAACTTTGGGGAGACATGGCTGAGGCTCTCAGACCCTCACCACCCTGGCTCGGGTGCCTGGGGCTGTTCCAGTGGTGGCCTGGTGGTCATTGCTGGGCTGGATGCAGACATTGGGGGTGTGTGGTTGAGGCCCTTGGCCCCCCATAACCCTGGCTTGGGAGCCTGGGGTGCTTCTGGTGGTGGCCTGGTGGTCATCACTGGGCTGGATATGAACATTGGGGGCATGGCTGAGGCCCTTGGCTCCCCACTGCCCTGGCTTGGGAGCTTGGGGGGGCTTCTGGTCCTTCAAGGTTTTATAGATGTTCTTTGGAGGTATTAGACCTTTACTGGTTAATATCAGAACTTTGTCTCTGATCTGTGGTTTTTTTATTTTTTCTTTCAGTTCTGTGCAGTTTATTTGCTATTCCCATCACTTAAACTCTGCACTGGAACTAATTTGTTGTCCTTTGGTTACTTGTAAAATGGGGGAACTTCCTGTGGGGACCAGCAGTTGAGCCCTGTGGTTGAGCTAAATGCTGCTGATTCCCTGGGGAAGGATTTTTGTGCAGCTCAGGTTTTAATTGTTGACCTCGTAAGCACTTCTGGGTCTTGTAAGGTCTGCTCCACCTGGGTTGTGTAGAAACTCTGGTCTGGGCCTGAGTCTTTTCAGCAAACTGCACCCCCTGCAGTTCTATATTCCTGACCAGTCTCCAATGAGTGGTCCTGTGATGATTGGAGGGCAGATCAGTTGTCCATGCTGTGCCCCAAAGTTCCCCTGGTGGTCTGTCTTCCCCACCCTCCACACTCTAAACATTTCCCATGGGATGAGCCATGTGCTGGTCCCTTGTGATGACTCACCAGCCTCTGAGTGGCTTCTTCTTTCAGTTGTCTATGGCCCCTCACTCCTATGTGGGTTCATTGGAACGTTGTTAGTGGTCTTGCTGACCTGGGGCCACCAAGGCTCTCTTCTCCCCTGCTGCCTCCAAGCAACTTCATACGAAGGGCACAGCTGTGGCTTTTGCCAGCTCTTGCTCCATGTGCTCACTAGGGCCAGCCTTGAAGTGGTCAGGGCTCAAAACGGTTGGAGCAGTCCTTTCTTTCTCTCATCGTGGCCTCTACTGACTTCATGAACTCCATAGGTCTGTACTCCTCTTCCCCTGAACTAGTGGCCCCAGCTTGGCATTTATTGCTTTTTAATAGTTGCAATGGTTGACTGGGGGGGAGGGTGATGCTGGGGACTGTCTATTTTGTCATCTTGATCAGAAGTCACCCTTAGAAATCTTTAGGTTATGACTCTGTTCCCTTTTCTGTCTTATGTGAAAGAGCCACATTTCTAGATTCCCATACATAACACATGCTTTTGACTGGGTGTCCATCTTTTTACCATATGTTCACAGCCTTTCAGAATTTATTTCCCTAAATAACCTCAAGTCCAACTTGGCAGGTGGCCGGGGCTTGGTTCTGAGCTGACAGGTGTTCTGTATCCACATCTGAGAGCCAATCCACATAGAATACCAATAAAGCAATGGAGAATGCCGAAACTAGAGTGGTAACAGTGTCACGGAATTCAATTGTACTTGGTGGATTACATCTAGAAATTGTTGCAGTGTAATTATTTTTAGTTACACTCAGATGTAATGTAATTTTAACATTATAAACCTTTAATCACTACAAGAATGTTAGGTGGTCACTGCTGATAATTAAAGTAGTATACTAAAACTGGTGTTTTGTCGGCAGAGGGGTTCCATTAGAGAATTCCTTTGGGTGTTCAAAGATTATTTTATTTCTAATTTTATTTGAGATTCCACTTTAAAAGAATATAACAGGCTTTTCAAAAACTGAAAATATTTGAGAGCTTACATGCAGTTTTGTTAGCATTTGGCAATAATCTTTGAATTAAGAGCAATACCTTTAAAATTTAAAGTCACATCTTTAACTATATGGACTTAATTACTCTGAAACTTTTCATTTTAGCCTTGGAAGTCTATACTTTTCATGAAGATGTCTCATCTCTTTTTGTGTAGTTGTTGCATCTATGATTGAGGGGCTTATTTCTTTTCTGCTTTAAAATCTTGTTTTCAGTTCGGGTTTGTGTACAGTTGATTTTGTCTGGGGATCCTATTCATCATGATAGGTAAGGTTGATTAGAAAAGTTTGATTAGCATGTATTTTATTAGAATGCAGTTTCTTTAGAGTTACAGTAACTTTTCTGATAGGAACAGTGGCAAAATAGATGCAAGATTTTTCCCAGGCTTCAGACAGTAGAGCATGTGATCATTTGTCTTTGGTGATGTTCTGTTTTGAATGTGACCTGCTGCATAATTTGAGCATCATGCAATGTGATGGTGCATAACATGAGGTGACATCATATCACACAATGTGCATCAAGTAACATGACATCATATAACACAACTTGATGCCATATAACACAAGATGTCATATAGCACTATGCATTGTGTATCACAACATTTCATATGATACAAGATGACATTATATAACACATAATGTCATATAACACAAGGTGATGTCATCTCATGATGTGCATTGTGTTACACAACATGTCATATCATACAATGTATATCATGTAATCATACAGTGTATATCATGTTTATCAATGTGTAACACGTAACATAATGTAGCACAAAGTGATATATAACACAAAGTGATGTCATATTACACGATACACATCATGTAACATATGACATCATCTAATACTGCACACATGATGTAACACAATGGGAGATTATAAAACACAATGTGAGGGCTGGCCCATGGCTCACTTGGGGGAGTGTGGTGCTGATAACACCAAGGCCATGGGTTCGGAACCCTGTATAGGGATGGCCGGTGCGCTCACTAGCTGAGCGCGGTGCGGCCGGTCTCAAAAAGGACAAAAAAAATAAAATAAAATAAAAAATAAAATAAAAATAAAACAACACCATGTGGTATCATATAACACAAGGTAATGTATAAAAATGCATTATGTAACAAAATGTGGCATCATATAACACATTCCTTCATATAAGAATCTTAACCTAAACACATTGACTTTCATTTCTTTTTTTTTTTTTAATTTTTAAAATTCTCACAGAGCAAAATTGACCTTTCATTTGGGTGTAAGTTTCTAGGAATTTTAACATATATGTAGATTTATGTAACTGCCACTACATCAGAATACAGAGAAATTCCATCACCAAAAAACTTGTGCTATCCTTTTGTAGTCATGCACGCTGCCTCCAGTCCTGGCAAGGACTGATTTGTTCTCCATAGCTATAGGTTTGTCTTTTCAATGTGAAAATGTGGAATCAGTGCTGTATACGTGGAATCAGATCGTGTGTAACCTGTTGAGACCTTCTTCTCTCACACAGCATAATGCCTTTCATATTCATCCAAGTTGTTGCGTGCACAGTACCTTGTTCTTTTGTTGCTGAGGGGTATTCCAGGGTATGGCTGTACCACGGTTTATTCATTCACCCATTGAAGGACATCTGGGTTGTTTCCAATTTGTGGTGATTATGAGTAGAGCTCCTCTAAACATTCATAGGTTCATAATCAGTTATCCACAATTCTGAAATACTAAAGAATCAGTGAGGTAAGTTTAAAATGTTATCTTTGACCTTATAATTTATAACCTTATCAGCTTTCTAGGTGTCCTTCTTTGATAATTAGTTCAGAATGTACCCCCAGATTCTCTCACAATATGTTTGATTAGATTTCAGTTGAGGCAACTTTTCTGTAATTATTTCCCTGATTATGATTTTAAAACTGCTGGTCTTATGTGTCCCTTGGTGTCCCTATTGTTGAGCAATTTTATTGTTGTCCTCGTGAAAGTATTTTTACATACAAATAAAGCAATCTACTTGATCTGTCTTAAGTAAAATATAGGATTATTATAATGATAATGGGCTGACAGACCCAAGGGACGGTGGGACCTCTTGGGGGACAGGCTCAGGAAGGAGAAAGGCATCCAGACAGAGGCCCACAGAACAGCTCCAATGTTGAGTTAAGCTACGGCTGGTTCACCCATGGCCTCAGCAGACTGTGTGGATTGACCTCAGCGACCCCTGGGGCACCTTGGTGTCCAATGCTAGTATAGCTGTCACATATCACAGCATTGTATGTGGGCTGGCTTCTCCCTGAGACTGTGCAATCCAGGTCACCATTCCCAAGGCCACAGGGCCCCACACCCAAATATACTCAGTGTGTGCGTGTTGGTGGAGCCATGTCTCAGTCCAGCCCAGGAATTTCTCCTGCCTCTGTTTTTGTCTGACAATGTGAGTGAGCTGGCTTTCACGGCACAGCCTGGATGCTTGGTGCTTGTATATATTAAGGACAAGGATTCTGTGTGTGTGTGTGTGTGTGTGTGTGTGTGTTTTCATTAGAGGTCCTAGTATTTGGAGAAGCCTGCTAGCCTCCAAGTACAGTAACCCTTGAGTGTCTTGATAGTTTTAGTTACTGCTTTCTAATGCCATATTGTAGGGCTGTACCATTCGCCCCACTGCTCCAGTTTATTCCCTTTCATTTTTAGAGGTTGAGATGGGATAGATACAGAGCAAAATTATAGATTTTCCACTTTTATTAAAGATAAGCTGGGTTCAGCCCACCTGGCTGGGTTCAAGCAATGTATCTGGAGTCTTGGCTGTGCCACTCTGTGCAGGGGGTGAGCACACTCTTCTCTGTGATGAGAAGGATATTTGGTTGCCACTCCCAACCTTCATCAGATCTCAGGGGGTATGTCAGTCTAGGCAGGTGTTATCTCCCCTGCTCCCTCCGTCACAGTTCATACACTTCCATCCCCAAGTTGCATACTTGGTTTAAGAGGACCTACTCTTTCCAAGGTTCACTAGCCTCTTCTGTAAAGTAGGGATCCTTATGTGTATCTTCATCACATCATATTATGTCGTCAAAGACATTGCATGTGACTCAGCTTCTTAAATCAATTATAAATGGTGCTGATGGGAAAGGATTAGGTACCTCCAACTAACTTAAAATGAGGAACTTCTGTTTTTCAAAAGACACTATTAAATGAGTGAAAAAGAAGCCAGAGAGTGAAAAAAACATATCTTTTATTGCATTTGGAAATTACATTTAAAATATAAAAAGAATAGCTATGTATCAATAAAGACAAAACAACCAGTAGAAAAATGGACTGGAATCCTGAATAGACATGTCACAAGAGGATATTGAAATTACTGAAATTATTAATAAGCATATGAAAAGGTGCTCAACCTCATAAGTCATCTGTAAAATGCAAATTTAAACTGCAATGGGATATCATTACACTTGCACCTAAATAGCTAAAATTGAAGACTGACAATACCAAATGTTGAGAGGACGTAGGGCGACAGGAGGTGTCCTATGCTGATATGATTGTAAATTTGTACAACAACTTTTGAAAATGATTTGGCAGTGTCTACTAAAGTTTAGGACGATGCGTATCTACTGCCCAGCAATTTTGTTCTTAGTTATATGCCCAGCAGAAATATGTACATATGCACACCAAAAGACATCTGAAAATGCTCACAGCAGCAACTATTTACAATATCCGCAAACTGGAAACAACTCAAATATCTTTCAACCCCTAGAATGGGTAAATAAATTGTGAGGTAATCATAAGCTGGCATACTATACAGAAATAAAAAAGCAGAATGTACTACTGCAACTGTAACAACATGACTAAATCTCACAAATGTGCTGAGCAAAGAAAAGTCTGTCAGAAAAGAGTACAAACTATAGGACTCCATTTAAGAAGAACTCAGAAACAGGCAAATCCACCCTATGTTGTTAAGGCAGAGCCCACCTGGAGTCCTAGGACATGGGAACCTTTTGATGTGGTCCACTCCAGTCAGCCTCCAGGGCAGAGAGTGGTGGGGATGGTGGAGAATAGATGGGGAGGGCCAGGTCAGCAGGGTCCCGTGCACCTCCATTGGCTTGTCAATATTGGTGGAAGACATCATTTGAAGCAAAATGCTTAGAAATAGAATCACTTATGTTTCGATGACCTTTATTCTTCCCAGCCTCAACTCTTCTAAACTACTCACATGATGTAATTATGGCATTTCCTAACTCTGATTGGAAACCATGTAGAAGCCTCCAGGTGTTGAAAGGAAGCCATTAACTTCATGGCAAGTGTTAATGTTGCAGCCACAGCTGGAACCTTGGACAGTTGGCAGCCACTTCCCTGGATCTACCAGGGAGAGGGCAGATCTGGACCTAGATCTTTCTGGTTCTAAGCCAAGCTCCAACATTCAGTTGCTTTATGACCGTGGGCACCTGCTCTGTGCCTCAGTATCACCATAGGTTGCTGTGAGGATCAAATCAGTTAATACACACAGAGACCTCAGAGACAGTGCCTGGTGCATTTGTGAGTGTGATGGGAATGGATAGTTCAGGCTGATTGCTGAGCAGTTCAGGAAAACAGAAGCATAGAAAAATGGTCTTGCTTTTGCTGGATTTTAAAAGGCAATTAGAAAGAATAGAGATTGTCTCACGAGAGAAAACCTGTGCAGTCTATGAAATAATTGCATTAGGTAGTTAGATGCTCCCTCTTTTTGGTCCCATAGCAATTTCCCTATGCATGGTGTATAATAAAACTCAACCCCTTGGTTAGTCAGCTCCTTCTGACCATCTAACCAGCTCATCCTCTGCTTCCTGTCCTACTCACCCACCCAACTGTGGGCTGACGTACTGGTTTTGCACACTGGAGGCTTAATGCCTGAGTAAAGACAGTTTCAATGCGAGCTCTAGAACTACCCCACAGACAGCACAGGGTAGCTGTGCAGCTGAACATTCTTGATTACTTGAGATAAATTTCATTTGGCCTGTTCTAGGCAGTTGATGGCCAGTACTCATGAGATATCTCCCTAAAGGGAGGCAGGCAGGGTGGGTGGTACTTTGTACAGCATGGTCATTTGTGAGTTTTCCTGGCTGAAGGATGAATGTGAAATGAGCAGCAGTTGAGCTGTTCTCTGGGATGCATCTATGTGGTAGATTCATCATACAGTATTGCTTTTGGTCAAAGGCAGCTACAAAACTGTCCAGGGCAAAGAACATGTGCAATGCAGTCTTTATAAAAGATTAGAAGGTTTCTGATAGAATAAAATTAAGGTACATTTCTCAGTATAGTAAACCACATTATGGGGGAGAGATTTCAGATAAATAAACCAGATTTTTTATGAGTGGTACAAGCATTCCATCTAAAGACTGAGCACATGAAAGGAATTCAACTTGGTGGATGGAAAGGACTTCTCACAGGCTGGGAACTGAATCCTGGTGTTGCTCCCAGCAAGCTGTGTAGCCTGAAGAAAACAAGTTAATCTCTGGGAGCCTCAGTTTCCTCACTGAGGCTGAGAGACCTTTAGGTGCCTGTGCCATGGAGGTTGCTGAGTGACTGATGTAAGTCCTTGTCCCGCTATTCCTTAAACCATCCTGCCCAGGGCTTTGGGAATCGGGGAAAGAGGCTCATTTAGCTTTTTGTTCTGCATTGAAACTTGACTCTGTTGCAGATACAAATGAAAATACAAAGCCACTTATTGCAAAGTTTGCTTTGAGGAATGGCTAATAATATACACTCAAAGAGAGGTTTAATAGAAGCTCCACAGGATAAAGACAGGTCAGGTAAATAATACTTTTTATCCTTCTCCATCTCTATTCAACCACACTTAATTTTTAGAAGAGTCATCTCAATGGCACATAGAATTTGTAATAGAACATGAAACTGGAATTGCATGTTCCCATCAGTGGTTTTTCCTTCCAGCACTATAGAAGAACTCTTCATCCTTTGTCAAAGTAATTGAGGAAGCCCGTGCTTAGTGAGAATGGAATGTTGCCGAGAGTGACCTGGGGGCCCTGTATTAGAAGGTGCCACTTTGACTCCTCAGTGAAGGGGCCAGGCGTTACCAAGCAGATACACTTGTTGCACAGGCAGTTTGATTAGTGCTGCTGGCTCTGCAGGCAGTGCGATTAAAATTAAGGGAGAAATTGAGGTTTTGCAGGGACACAGTAGGTCTTCATTCAGTTGTAGGCTATTGCAGGGAATGTTTCTGACAAGACAAAGCTTTGTGAATATGGAACCTCTTCTGAAGCTGCATTGATGAGTGCAACGGCAGGAGTTTTGGTTGGACGAAAACTCAGGCCTCCAGAAATGATAACAGAAAGTAGAATATAAAAAGAGTTCTAGAGGGGCTTCCATCTTCCTGTCATGACTGAAATTTCTCTCAGGATCATGGAAAATAACTTGTGCTTTTACTGACTCTTAGAGAGAGGTTCTTCCTGCACAGCAGATGGTAGCATGCTGTTCCGATTGTGGGAAAGCTTTACCTAGGGAACATGGCCTTGGGGAGATTTTTTCTTACTGAAAATTTAAAGAAAAGATATGATGACCTGTCTTTAGAGGAGTAATAATCAGATGTGATGGGTCAGGTAAGCAATTGTCCATTTGTCTTCTGTACTGTGGTAGGTGATCTGGAATATTCAAAGAAAAGTAACGAGTCAGGTCAGGCACATGTGGAAAAATCAGGCTACCCCAGCTCCTTTGCTTAGAAAACTTTAGTGACTTCTCTCCTTGTACAGAATGAGGTCCTAATATCTTTGCATGCTATATAAGGTCTTCTGATATGCCTCCTACATGCTAGACAGTATACTTCCTAACCACATCTTATTTTTATACATGTTTAAAATGACAACCGTTATATATCACCTAACATTGCGTATTATATACAATATGAAGTAAAGAAAATTAAAAAAAAATAACAAAAAAAAATTTTTTTAAAAAGAGAATACAACATAAAGTATGTGATGTGTGATATATATATATATATAATCATAATGGTTGCCATTTTAACAATTTTAAGTGCATAATTACAATTCAGTGGCATTAATTTTAATGTTGTGTAACCATAACCACTATCTCATCTATCTGCAAAACTTTTTATCACCCCAAACAGAAACCCTGTAATGATTAAGCAATAATTTCCCGTTCCTGTCTCTCCCCTTGCTGCTGGTAACCTCTAATCTACCTTCTGTCTCTATGAATTTGCCTATTCCAGAGATTTTATGTAAGTGGAATTGTGCAATATTTTTCCTTTTGTGTCGGGCTTATTTTAATCAGCATAATGTTTTCATGGTTCATTCATGCTGTAGTATGTATCAGAACTTCATTCCTCTTTGTGGCTGAATAATACTCCACTGTGTATATATATCACATTTTGTTTATCAGTTCATATGTTAATGAACACTTGAATTGTTTCCACTTTTTGGCTTTTGTGAATGATGCTGCTATGAACATTGGTGTACAAGTATCTGAATCCTTGATGGGTCATATGCTAATTCCATGTTTAGCTTTTTGAGAACCTGCCAAGCTGTTTTCCACAGTGGTTGCACATTTTACATTCCCATCAGCAATATAGGAGGGTTCCAGTTTCTCCACATCCTTACCACTACTTGATGTTTTCTTTCTTCCTCTTATTTTTAAAAAAATTTTGGCCATCCTAATAGGTGTAAAATGATATCTCATTGTAGTTTGATTTGCATTTCCCTCATGACTAATGATGATAAGGATGTTTTCATGTGCTTAATGGCTATTTGTACATTTTCTTTGAAGCAATGTTTTTTTTCAAGTTCTTTGCCTATTTTAAAATTGGGTTGTCTTCTTGTTGAGTTTTCTGTATTTATGTATTCTCCATATTAAATAGGTATCAGATATATAATTTGTAAATATTGTCTCCCATTCTGTAGGTTGTCTTTTTACTGTCATGATAATATCTTTTGATGCACAAAAGGTTTTAATTTTGAAGTTCAGTTTATCTGTTTTTTAATTTGTTGCTTGTGCTTTTAGTGTCTTATCTAAGAATTCATTGTGAAATTCAAAGTCATAGATTTACCTCTGTTTTCTTGTAAGAGTTTTACGATTTTAGCTCTTTTATTTAGGTCATTGGTCCATTTGAAGTTAATTTTTGTTTGTAGTATGAGGTAGGAGACCAACTTTATTTTTTCCTTGTGGAAATCCAGTTGTCCCAGTTCCATTTGTTCAAGAGATGTTTCATTCCCCATTAAGTGGACTTGGCAGCCTTGTCAAAAACCAATTGGCCCCAGAACTATGTTTTGGGACTATTTCTGGACTCGCAATTCTATTCCATTGGTCTGTGTGTCTATCCTTATACCAGTACCACACTATTTTGATTACTGTATATTCGGAGTAAGTTGTGAAATTGGGAACTGTGGATTCTCCAACTTTGTTCTTTTTCAAGATTGTTTTGACTACTTGGTACTTCTTGCAATTCCACATGAATTTGAGAATCAGTTTTTCTTTTTATGAAAAAAGGCTGTTAGAATTTTGATACAGATTGTAGTGAATCTGTAGATATCCTTGGGTACTACTGACATCTTAAAAACATTAAGTCTTTCTACCCATGAACACAGAATGTGTTTTCATTTATTTAAGTCTTTGTTAATTTCTTTCAACAGTGTTTTATAGTTTTCAATGTACAAGTCTTCTTGGTTTATTTATTCTCAGGTATTTTATTCTTCTGGGTAATATTGTAAACAGAATTGCTTTCTTAATTTCATTTTCAGATTGTTAATGGCAGATGTATAGAGACACTATAGATATTTGTTTATTGATCTTGAACCCTGCAAATTTGTTGAATTTGTAGCTTTCCTGTGGATTTCTTGAGATTTTCTATATACAGGAACTTGTCATCTATTAACAGAGATAGTTTTACTTCTTCCTTTCTAGTGCAGAAGTCTTTTATTTCTTTTTCTTTCCTATTTTCTCTGGGTAGAACTTCCAGTACAATGTTGAATAAAAGTGGTAAAAGTAGGCATCCTTGTCTTGTTCCTCGTCTTAGGAAGAAAGCTTTTGGTGTTTTATACTATGGAGTATGACATTAACTGTGGGTTGTTTTTTTTTTGTTTTTTTTTTTAATAAATTCCCTATATCATGTTGATGAAGGAAGTTCCCTTGTAGTCCTAGTTTTCTGAGTGTTTTTTTTGTTTTTTTTTTTTATCATGAAGAGGTTTTGGTTTGTCAAATACTTTTCCTCTGTCGACTGAGATTATTGTTTCTTTCCTTTATTCTGTTAAAATGGTGTATTATATTGATTTTTCTTATGTTAACTACCCTTGCATTCTTGGTCATGGTGTATAATCCCTTTTCTTTTTTTTGAAATAAAAATATTATTACTGAAGTAAACATATGTGGCATATAATTCATATAGTGTATAAATTATAGAATATATAATCCTTTTAATGTGCCATTGGATTCACCTTTTTGGTGTTTTCTGAGGACTTTTGAATCTCTCTTCATAGGAGATGTGGGTACGTAATTTTCTTTTCTTGTGATGCCTTTATCTTGCTCTGGAATCAGGGTAATTCTGACCGTATAGAATGAGTGAGTAAGTGCTCCATCCTCTATTTTTTTTTTGGAAGAGTTTGAGAAGGTTTGGCTTAATTCTTCTTTAAATGTTTGGTAGAATTTACCAGTGAAGGCATCTGGTCCTAGACTTTTCTTTGTTGGAAGGTTTCAATTAGTGATTCAATATCTTTATTTGTTATAAGTCTTTTGATATTTATATTTCTTCTTGAGTCAATTTAGAAAATTTGTGTGTTTCTATGTATTTGTCCATTTGTTCTAGGTTATTTAATTTGTTGTTGTATAATTGTTCATAGTATTCTCTTATAATCCTTTTTATTTCTGTAAGATCCATAGTAATGTCCCTACTTTCATTTCTAATTTTAGTCTTTTGTGTTTTCTTTTTTTATTCTTCTTCAGTCTAGCTAAAGATTTATCAATTTTGTTAGTCTTTAGCAAGAACTAACTTTTAGTTTCATCAGTATTCTCTATTTTGTTTCTCTCCATAGCCATTATTTCTTTAAATATTCTCTGCTCCTTTCTTTCTCCTTTCTCCTCCTGGAACTCCCATAGTGCATACGTTGGTCTGCTTGATGGATTCCTTGGGCTGTATTCACTTTTCTTCAGTCTTTTTATTTGTGTTTTCAGACAATACTTTAAATTGTCCTATCTTCAAGTATATCAATTCTCTTTGACAGCCATTGAACTCCTCTAGTGATTTTTTCATTTTAGTTATTTCAGCCTCAGAATTTTTGTTTGATTGTTTCTTTTTTGCCTTCTTAACTATTTTTAAGTGTACAGTTAACTAATATTAAGTATATCCCCATTGTTGTGAAACAGATCTCCAGAACTTTTTTATCTTGCAAATCCGAAACTCTATACCCATTAAACATTCCCCCTTTCCCCTTTCTTCAATTCCTTGCAACAACCATTCTACTTTATTTCTATGAATTTGACTACTTTAGATACCTTATATAAGTGGAATTATGATACTTGTCTTTTTGTGACTGTTATTTCACTTAGTAAAATGTCATCAAGTTTCATCCATGTTGTAGCATTTGACAGGATTTCCTTTATTTTGAAATCTGAATAATATTCCATTGTACATATATACCACATTTCCTTCATCCATTTATCTATCAATGAACATTTGTGTTGCTTCCACATGTTGTGTTGGTTATTGTGAGTAGTGATGCTTTGAACATGGGTGTGCAATTTTTTCTCTGAGACTCTACTTTCAATTCTTTTGAGTATATACCCAGAAGTGGGATTGCTGGATCATATAGTGATTCTATTTTTAATTTTTTGAGGAACCTCCATACTGTTTTCCATTATGGTTGCACCATTTTACAGTCTCACCAGCAATGTACAAGTTTCCTATTTCTCCACATCCCTGACAGTACTAATTTTTTTTTCAATAATAGCCATTCTAATGGGTGGAAGGTTTTGATTTGAATTTCTCTAATTATTAGTGATGTTGAGCATCTTCTCATGTGCTTTTGGCCATTTGTATATCATCTTTGGAGAAATATATATGCAGGTTCTTTGCCCATTTTAAAAATTGGGTTATTTGCTTTTTATTGTTGAGTCGTTAGAGTTCTTTATATATTCTTGATATTAACCCTTCATCAGATATATGATTTGCAAATATTTTCTTTCATTCTGCAGGTTGTCTTTCACTGTGTTGATTGTATCCTTTGATGCAAAAAATTTAAAAGTTTGGTATAGTCACGTTTGCCTATTTTTGCTTTTGCTGCTTGTTCTTTTGGTATCATATCCAAGAAATCATTGCCACATTCAATTTAATGAATCTTTTTTTCTATGTTTTCTTTTACGAGTTTTATAGTTTTAGGCCTTATGTTTAAGTCTTTAACCCATTTTGAATTAATTTTTGTATATGGTGTAAGGTAATGTTCCATTCTTCATTCTTTTACATGTGGATGTCCAGTTTCCTCAACACCATTTG
This sequence comes from Galeopterus variegatus, assembly GCF_000696425.1. Lineage (NCBI taxonomy): Eukaryota > Metazoa > Chordata > Mammalia > Dermoptera > Cynocephalidae > Galeopterus > Galeopterus variegatus. The sequence goes on along the minus strand of NW_007735726.1, from coordinate 39,043 downwards.
TTGAAGGGATTTCTCTTCCCTCATTTACTAGTCTTGATGACCTTGCCAAAGGTAATTTGACCATAAACATAAGAGTTTATTTCTGGGCTCTCTATTTTATTACATTGGCCAGTTTCTTTCTATGCCTCGTGATTTTTATTGTTGAAAATTGAACATTTGAATTTTATAATGTGGTACATCTGGAAATCAGCTTTCCTCCCTTTCTCAGATTTTTTTTTGATCATATAAGGCTGTAGTAATCCATATGTTTTGTGACTTCCCAAACTTTGAAGACTGTGTTTTGTCTTGTATGACCACTGATATCTCTGTTCCTTAGTGATTGGTTAGTGTGTTCACCTAGTGTTTTGACAGAGATTTCCTTGAATGCCAAGAGCTAAAAACAAACAAACAAAAAACAGCAAAAACACTTCTCCCACTTTTACAGATTGGCTCTGTGTTGGAACACTCCTTCAACATGGCCAGGCGTCAGCCTGAAGTGAAAGTTTAAGGAATTCTAAGGTATATAGTGAAATGTCATTGTGATTTTACTTTGCATTTCCCTAATGACTGGTGATGTTTGATCATCTTTTCATGTCCTCATTTGTCACTCATATCTTTTTTGGTAAAGTATCTGCTCAAAATATTCCGCATTTTAATTAGGTTGTTGGTTTACTTATGGTTAAATTTTGAGAATTTATTTTATTTATTTATTTATTTATTTTTTCTCTTAATTTTATTTTGTCGATATACAATGAGGTTGATTATTGTGGCCTATTACTGAGACCCCCTTCCCTCCTCCCTGTCCCCCCTCCCACCCAACAATGTCCTTTCTGTTTGTTTGTCGTATCAACTTCAAGCAATTGTAGTTGTTAAGTCTTCTCCTCCCGCCCCCCGGGTTTTGTGTGTGTGTGAATTTATTTATTTATTTTTAGCTCCCACCAATAAGTGAGAACATGTGGTATTTCTCTTTCTGTGCCTGACTTGTTTCACTTAATATAATTCTCTCAAGGTCCATCGCAGTAACTAACATCTACTCTACACTTTACAGTTAACCAACATGCCAATTTCATTTATTCCACAAAACAATCTTTGAAATCGGTGTTATTACCCGTTGTATTGGTTTTTTAGGGCTGCCATAACAAAATACCACAGACTGGGTGGCTTAAACAACAGAAATGTATTTCCTCATAGTTGTGGAAGCTGGGAGTCTGAGATCAAGGTGTCGATAGGGTTAATTTCTTCTGAGGCCCTTCTCCTTGGCTTGTCTTTGGGTATATTCCCAGCAGTGGGATAGCTGGGTCATATGGCAGATCTATCTGCAATTGTTTGAGGAACCTCCATACCATTTTCCATAGAGGCTGCACCATTTTGCAGTCCCACCAACAATGTATGAGAGTTCCTTTTTCTCCACAACCTCGCCAGCATTTATCGTTCAGAGTCTTTTGGATTTTAGCCATCCTAACTGGGGTGAGATGGTATCTCAGTGTAGTTTTGATTTGCATTTCCCAGATGCTGAGTGATGTTGAGCATTTTTTCATATGTCTGTTGGCCATTTGTATATCTTCCTTAGAGAATTGCCTACTTAGCTCTTTTGCCCATTTTTTAATTGGAAATTTTGAGAATTTAAAAATATGTATTCTGGACATTAGTCCTTTGTCAAAAATGAATTGACTGTGAATGTGTGGGTATATTTCTGAACTCTCCATTGATTGATTTATCTTGATGCAATACCACACTGTTTTGATTACTGTAGCTATATAATAAATAAGTCTGGAAGTGAGGTAATCTATATTCTCTAACTTTGTTTTTCTTTCTCAAAGTCGTATTAGCTATTCTAGGTCCTTTGCATTTCTATATGAATTTTAGAATCAATTTGTTAATTCTAGCAATCTTTTGTGCAGAAATTTCTTCAAAATATTCTTAGGAAAAACTAAAGAAGATGTAAATAAATGGAGATATATCTCATGTTCGTAGGACAGAAGATCTCCTCCCAACTCAATGTGGTGTTAATGCTTGCGTGTTATGTTACATAGCAAAGGTACTTTGCAGGCGGAATTATGGTTATAAAACTTAATAACTTGATAGAGGGAGATTTCCTTTGATTATCCAGGTAGAACCATGTAATCACATGAGCCCTTAAAAATGGAAGTGGAAGATAGCAGTCAGTTGGATGTGACAGAAGAAGAGGCAGGAGAGATTTGAAGTGTGATAGAGACTTGACTCACCATTGCAGGCTCTGAAGATGTAGGAAGGGGGGCATGAGCCAGGGGATGTGGGCCTCCAGAATGTAAGGACAGCTCTTGGGTGACAGCCAGCAAGGAAATGGGGACCTCAGTTGTGTAGCTGTGAGTGATTGAATTATGTCAACAACCTGAATGAGCAAGGAAACAGAGTCTCTCCTAGAGCATCCAGAAAAGAGTGCAGCCCTGTCAACACCTTGCCTTTGGCTTGAGGAGACTCTAATCAGATACCCAGCTGTGGACCTACCATACTTCTGACCTTTGTAAACTGTGATGTAATAAATAGGTGCTATTTTAAGCCACTACATTTGTGATAAATTGCTATGGCAGCTATAGGAAACCAATATGCTTTTTACATCTGTAGAATATATATCATGTCACTGATATTATTCTTGATATTGGCAATTTTGTTTTTTCATTATTTGTCCTACTCAGATTGGTTAAAAGTTTATCAATCTTATTAATCTTTTCAAAAAACCCAGATTTTGGTATCATCGCTTTTCTCTAACATTTTTCCATTTTTATTTCATAGACTCCTGCTGAGATCTTTTACTTCTTTTCTTCTGCTTATTTTGGGTTTTATTTGCTCTATGCAGTAAAAAAAAAAAAAATGAGCACACTATTTGAACAAAAACTTCATTAGAAAATGTTTGGATGGCAAATAAGTATGTGAAAAGATGCTCAATATCATTAGTCATTAGAGAAATGCAATTTGAAACCACAGTAAGATACCACTTCACACCTGCTGGAATGTCTAAAATTGAAAAGGCTGACCAAGTCTTGGTGAAGATGTGGAGGAACTGGAATTCTCATACACTGCTAGTGGGATTGTATAATGGTACAACCACTTTGGAAAACAGTTGTGCAGTTTCTTAAAACAAATGTTCCATATAACGTTCTATAATATTAATCTATCATATGATCCAACCATCACATTCCTGGGTATTTATCCAAGGGAACTGAAAACATATGTACATACAAAGAATTGTATATGAGTGTTCATAGCACATTCATTTGTAATGGCCAAACAGTGGAAACTATCAACAGGTGAATGGTATGTACATTGTAGCATATACATACAGTATTGTTCTACTAAACAACAAAAAAGAGTGAATCATTGATCCACACACCAACATTGAAGAATCTTAGAAAAATTATGCTGAATATTGATTTTCTGTCTGGATGTTTTATCCATCAAGAATCAGACAAAACATATGTATTATATGATTTATAGAAAATCTGCATTTATAGAAAATGTAAACCAATCTATAGCGAAAGAAAAGATGAATGGTTTACTGGGAGTATGTGGGGCTGACAGGAGGAGCTGGAGGAAGCACCAGAGCACGGGTGTGAATAAATTTCAGGGAGTGATGGTTATTGCGATTGTGGTGTTGATTTCATGAGTACATACATAAGCCAAAATAGAAATTGTATATTTTATATATATGCAGTTTGCAGTATATCAGTTATACTCAATAAAGAATAAAAGCAATCATAAGATAAAAAGTTAATTGGTTTATTAACAATTGAACTATATCTATATGTCCATTTACTTATTTTTCAGGATGGATTGCTATTCTTGGTGCCATCTGGTTGCTAATTTTAGCCGATGTCCATGATTTTGAGATAATTCTACACAGAGTGGAATGGGCAACCCTTCTGTTCTTTGCAGCACTTTTTGTTCTGATGGAGGTAAGACTTTAGGACTTTTGCAGTATGATGTTTTACTCGATTTTTGTATTCAGCATTTTATTTAGTGAATGAAGAAAGACTAAATCTGTGTCTTTCCATGTATTTACTAAGTGGAAAATGATGGAGGTTGTAATTGGTCTATTTTAAGTTAACCAGCTTTTACTTCAGCCACCTAAATGTTTCTGACAAAATTGTTTATTTGATTGCTGTTTTTTTTTTTTTTTTTCTTCGAGTGTGGTTTGTAAACTTGTTCTAATTTCATTTGCTGTAAAGTAGAATTTGCTCTAAGTTGGGTTTGGAGCAAAATGACTTGTAACACTGAGTTTACATTGATCATCTCTCTATTTATTTTTGTGTGAAATATTTGAGATACTGTTTCTATGTTATCATGGAAAAGACTACCACATAGAAAAAAGTGAACAATATGTATTATTCCAGTTACAATTGTTGTAACAAAATTACCCATAATACTTTTAACTTTGGGTCTTCATTTATAAACTTGAGTCCTCAAACACAAGGGTTTACTAATGTAGTGTATTAGTCCATTTCTGTTGCTCGTAACAAAATACATGGAACTGGGTAATTTGTAAGAAAACAAAATTTATTACTTATAGTTTTGGAGGCTAGGAAGTCCAAAGTCCAGGGAACATATCTGGTGAAGGCCTTCTTTGGTGGTGACTTTAGTGATGGCAGGGGTATCACACTGCAAAAATGGCAGAGCAGAGAGAGACAGACCTCAGAACCGTGTCCCTGACCACCATTTTTAATCCATTCACTATGGCATGGTCCTACAATCTGATCATCTCTTCAAGGCTCCACCTTTCAATTCCCATAATAGGATTTCTTTATTTTTCTTTTTTTTTAATTGAATCATAATTGATTATACATATTTTGGGGGTTCAACGTTGATGTATGTTGATCAAATCAATATTATTAGCATATACACTATTACAAATCATACTTATTTTTTATGCCCCTTATCCAGTCTCTCCCCACCCACCCCACCCACCTGTGATAACCCTAGATTTATTTTCTCCTTCTGAAAGAGTAACGGTTACTCTGTTGATTTGTTGCCTAGATGATCTGCCCAGTGCTGAGAGAGGTGTGTTCAGGTCCCACACTGTTATCGTAGAATTGGTGCTTCTGTCACTCTGGAATGGGCTTTGTGGAGAGAAACATTCTCTTCTTTTCTTTGGTCTCCACTGGTGACTCTCCTTGTTGTCAATGCACTTGAGTGGCTGGCAGGCCATTTGCATGGTGGTTGTGGCATCTAGCCACTTTTATAGCAACTGTGGCTGTTGTGGTGGCTGTGGTGGCCACCCACATTGAAGTAGTGTTTTTGGTGTGTCCTTGCCTGGTTGCAGGAGGAGGGGTCGTTCCTCAGCTCCATCTGTTTTTACATTCTAAGATGTTGTTGAGGAGCAGTTGGGTGGGATAGGGAGAGGGGAAGGGGGAAGGAAATAAGGTGGGAGAAGGAAGAAGGAGGGGGGCGTGATTGAGACCCGTAGCACCCCCTTCATTCCTGCAAGAGAGACCAAGGGGCTACCAGGGTGGCTTGGTCGTTGTTGGGCTGAATGCAGATGTCAGGGGGCATGGCCAAGGCCCAAGACCCCCCACCGTCCTGGTTTGGGGACCCAAGACACTTCCTGCGGCAGTTTGGTGGTTGCTGCTGGGCTGGTTGTGGGTGTTGGGGGGCATGGCTGAGGCCCCCGGCCCTCCCTGCTCCCTGGCTTGTGGGCCCAGGGGACTTCCGGTCCTTCCAGGTTTTATAGGTATTCTTTGGTGAAGTGAGACCTTTACTAGTTAACATTAAACTATGTCTCTGGTCTGTGGATATTTTCTTTTTTTCAGTTCTGTGTTGCATTATTTGAAGTTTCCACTACTTAAACTCTGCACTGGAACAAATTTGTTGTCCTTTGGTTTCTTCTAAAATGAGGGAACTTCCTGTGGGGACCATCACTTGAGCCCTGTGGTTGAACTAAATTGTTGCTTTGCTGCTGATTCCCTGGGGAAGGCTTTTTGTGCAGCTCAGGTTTTCATTGTTGACTAGAACTTATGAGCAGGGCGCTCAGTGGGGGCAGTAGTCTCTGCTCTTTTTGGCTTGCCTCCCTTGGCATGAAACCTCCATCCTACAAATGAGCAAGGGTGAGGGCAATGAGGGTCCCAGTATTCTTGGTCTGATGTATCTCAGGTAGAACTTCTGCCGTATGAATGGCAGCTGGGTGGAGGAATAGTCCTCCTGATTTCTTGCAAACTCTTCTGGAATTAGGCTCTGCAACTTGGAGCTGGGAACACGAGGAATGCTGGTTGCTCGCCCCTTCCAGGGAAATATTGCAGTCATACCCTGTGAGCTGAGGGAGAGGGAGCTTTCTTGTGAGACGTACTCGTGGAGTCTCCACCATGCTGAGCCTGTCGTGGGGGAAGAGGGAATGGGTTGTAGTTCAAGTGCCACTGAACTACTACTTTCGCTGTTCTTACCAAGATTTAATAGATTTTCTTAAATGAATGTCTATTTGTTTGCTATATGCCTTTAGGACAATCTTCAGACACTTTTATTTATTTATTTTTTTAAGGACTTTTGTTACCAGTTATGGTTGTTTTGCTGGGTAGTGGTCCTGCACAGCTCCACATGTGGCCATTCTGAAGTCAAGCCCCCCCACGTTCCTCTTTGTTTCTTTTGTTTGTTTGTTTTTTCCTTTCTGAGGTCAATGATTGGTGACTTCCAAAGCTAGTAATAATTCCAAAGCAATATGAATTACTTCAGCAGCTAGCTTTTCCTTGAGGGGTATTTCAAAGTTTATCTATCTCATTCTAACATAAAAATGTTGTCCACAACAAATTCAAACCAATTAGCATGATCTTTAAAATTGATCCGAAATGTTTCATAAATACAGTCCTGTACCCCTCTGTGCAGGTGTTTCTGGACATTAGCTGAGTAACTCTCCCTGATGTTCACTTTACTTCCATATTTCTTCTGTGAGGCCAGGGTGATACTCATAACTCCTTGAGCACTCCCACTTTGGTAGAGTTCTCGGCATACATTCAGCGGCTGGTGGGATCTGTTGGGATCATGCTTGTGTTTCCCTATTGCCCTAACCCTCATGGAATTGCGGGTATGAGAGTAATAATGGTTCTTTGGGAAGACCTATATGGTGTTTATCTTCTTGGATATTTAATTTATTTGTAGGTAATTTTGGACTTCTTAATCCTTTATTTATTTATTTTTTTGTATATCATTTGTATAGCTCATTTCATTTGCTCTAATTGCCTCTTAACGTTTTTCTCTTTTATCTGTACTAACATAGTCAATTAGGGGAGCCAAACTGGGCATATTAATTTTTTACCTTGACACTGGGAAAGGCTGTTATGTTTCAGTTTCTTCTAATTATATTCATTATTATACTGCAGTATCCTAGTGATAAGAATCAGGCAGTTTCTGCATGTGAGCACTAAATTGGGACAATTTTTCTAGCTGTTTCCTTTCTGATCTGTATCCATTGGTGCAGGTACATGTAGTATCAGTTATATTCATCTCAATAAGTGAATATAATTTTGCATCTTTTCTCATCCCTTTACTTTCAGTCCGTGTGTATCCTTACAGGTGAAGTAAATCTCTTGTAGGGAGCAAATGATTGGGTCTTATATGTATATATTTTATCTGTTTAGCCACTCTATGTCTAGAAGCTGGAGTGGTTAGGGGGAAGGGAGGTAGGTTGGAGAGGTGGTCAAAGAATGCATATTTATAGTTTGATAGGAGGAGTAAGTTCAAGAAATCTACTGTACAACATGGTGACTATAGCCACATATATAGTCCATATATTGTATTCCTGAAAAATGTGAAGAAGTGGATGTTAAGTGATCTCACCACAAAAATGATAACTATGTGAGGTAATGCATTTGTTAATTAGCTAGATTTAGCCATTCCACAGCATATATACTCATATACTTTAAAACATGTTGTACATGATAAAAAATACAATTTTATGTCAATTAAAAAATAAATAAAATTTTAAAAAGAGTATGATTTGGTAAAATTTAGTTAATTGATTTTTTAAAAATTTCTGGCACCCATAGGGATATCATATGTTTTCATCTAGAAAAAAACAAATAGAGATTTCATTTGTGCCTGAAATTAATGTTAACAAAATCAGCCCAACATAATTGCTACTTTCTAGTAATTAAAGAAATTCTGAAATAGATGTTGGCTTAGGTATTAATTGAAAGAGGTGATTTTGGTGCAGAAATCAATAGGAAGGGTTTTTGACTACAACTAAGAGTTGTATCCTTGTCTTAGTTTCCATCTTCCATGTTTTGGCTTGAAGTACTCAGCAGAATATGTTAATCTATGATAATTTTGTGTGTCTTCTTGACACTGTATCCTCAGTTTAGAAAATAAACAGGGAATTGAGATTATTATTGCATTTCAAAGTTTGCTTAAAGATTTGTACAAATTGTTGTGGTTTTCCTGAAGTTCAATGATTCTTCAACTTGAGAAGTCTAAAGTGTGAGGAGTTGAGGATCACCTGCATCTCTGTGAAGTGTAACCTTAAGGAAGCCAGTTCAGAAGCTTACCTTCCCCAGCACAATATTGAGGGGCAACCGAACACTCATTCCGACAGGTGCTTGACCTAGAGGGGACAGTCAACTGGGCAAGATGTTCTCTCCATTGTTTTTGAAATAGGACGAGCACTGTTAGGAGACGTTTTAAGATCCAGATGCTTTCAACTCTGTAATTTCATTCCCAAATACTCTTGTTCATTTTTCTTCCTTTCATCCTTATATAACAGGTTCTTACATTTCTTTTCCTCTCTGTGATCAGTTTAACGAACATCATCTACCCCAAACAGACTTCACTGCAGCTGGATCCAGCCTTTGGCATGATGGGAAATGGAAGGTTGGAAGCTTCCTCCCATGCCATGAATGCCACAGAACCATGAGAGCACCCCAGTGGGCACACTCAGGGGAGATCTGGGCATCAATCTCAGGTCAAGGAATGACTCTTCCAATTTAGGTCAATGGGTTATATTTAGCATAATGTTTAAGAGGGCAGGCTGTAGCATCAAAGAGACCCATTGTCGGGCTGGATCACAGATCCCTGTGCCCAATACTGTGCAGGTCAGGAGTCAGGTAGTTGGAAAAAGATTCTGGCAGCCTTAGGCACAATGGACATGCTTTATTTCAGATGCGAGCTCTGCCCCCAGCGGTTCGGAGCTGTTGTCTTTTTATACTCAAGTACACAATAGTGGCAACAAGCCAACGAGTACATGGGCACACATTTGCAGTTACACTACTCGCATATAATTTGTTTACAGTGAACATACTAAAATGTGCCATTTTAGGAGCAGTTGCCCACATGCACAGCCAGCCTAGAATGGGGTATGTCATCCTACTTGGACTTTGGCAGTTCCTGTGGTAGCTTCAGTAGCCATCAGGGCAGAATACACTGCTGCTAACTGTTTTCCTATCAAAGAATAAAGCACTTTGGTGTCCTTCCAGAGCTGAAATCAGAATTCTGTAGGTGTTCGTAATTGGTCTTGTCTTTGCCACAAATCCCATCCTGACCCTTGTTGGGTTATGTGTACACCTAATTCAAAAGGCTTAGTGGGATCAGCAAATTGCAAAGCTTGTACTTGTTGTATTGCCCTCTTTGTAGCATGGTAGGCCCATTCTACTTCCTCAGTCCAATCCCAAGGAGCTCCTTTCTTTGTTAATGCATACAGTGGGCATGCCATTTGGGCCATGTGGGATACAAAAGCTCTCCAGTACTCTAGAAGTCCCAAATATGTCTATAGCTGAGCTGTTATAGGCTGGGGTATGCCTGAATTTTGTCTACATTAGCTTCTGAGATGACTTTTGTCTAACCTGACCAAACAACTCCCAAGAATTTGACAGACAGCCCAGGTCCTTGCACTTTGGTTGTGTTTGTGGCCCACCCACATTGTTCTAAATGGCCTATCAGCATTGGAGCCACCTTGGTTAAATCTGCAAAAGAATTAGAGGTTAGTAAAACATCATCAATATAATGAAACATTGTAACTATGCTGGGCCTAGTCCATTTGGCTAGGTCCCCAGCCACTAAACCATGACAGATGGTTGGGCTATGCAGATAGCCTTGGGGCAACATTTGAGAAGTCCATTGTCTTCCTTCCCAGGTGAAGGCAAATTGATCTTGACTATCAGCTGAGATCTGGATAGAGAAAAAAGCATTTACAAGGTCCAGTACATAATGATAAGTTCCTAGCTGAGTCATCAGCTGATCCATTAAATTGTGAACCAAAGGCACAGCCACATGCAAAGGAGGCACTACTTTGTTCAGTACCCGATAGTCCACAGTCATTCTCCAGGTACTATCAGGTTTTTTTCACTGGCCACACCAGGGTGTTAAAGAGGCTGTGTGTGGGATGAAGGATGCCAACCTTTACTAACTCCAGTATAGGGGCACCTATTTCCACATACCCTCCCAGAAGGTGATACTGTTTTACACTGAGTATATGTCTTGGTTTGGGTAGTATCTGTGGGTCATGATTAGCATATCCTCACAACACAGGCTTTACTGTCCATATCCGCAGCTGGAATTCTCCAACATACCTAAGATGTATTCAGCTACTGGGGATACATACACAGTATATACATGGGGCGGGGGGCGAATCGTCTTATGTCCAGCGGCAAAGACACAGCTTTGACTTTAATAGTCTGTCCTCCATTGCCATCAATATTAACTGTGGCCCCCAGAAACTTGTCTGGTTTGCCATGTGTCAGGCTACATTCTGTGCTGGTATCCACCAATGCTAACATGCACTGCACATTTGTCTCAGACCAATGTATTGCCAGTTCAGTATGAGGCCTGTGGTCCTTGTCTGCCCCCAAAAGGCGAGCACCTCGGCCTGTTCCGTAATCAGAAGAGAATACTCCATCTGTCTCCATGGAAGTAGCCATAAAATCTTTCAGATTCACTAGGCATACATTATTCGCCTCCTTTGGAAGTCTGGTCCATATTGGCTTGCAGTGCAGTGAGTAGCAGCCAGCCCGTTTTGCTGGCCACTCTCTAGGACTCCTCATCTTTTGCCATGGAGCCCAACACCTTGAGAGCTTTTTCTGTGCTCTCAGGGGACCCATCCACTTGGTCCCACGTTTCCAGTGGAGCCAAAGTCCACAGGAACGCAACCACCAGGTACCACATGCTTGAGGGTGGCCACATTTCCTTCCCCTCCCGAAGGGCTTGTGGCTCCCTTACCTGCTTTTAATTCTGATGGCTACACCAGTAGTCGGGCTGGATCACAGATCCCTCTGCCTGATCCTGTGCAGTTCACAAGTCAGGTAGTTGGAAAAAGATTCTGGCAGCCTTCGGCACAACGGACATACTTTATTTCAGATGTGAGCTCTGCCCCCTGTGGTTCAGAGCTGTTGTCCTTTTATACTCAAGTGCACAATAGTGGCAACAAGCCAAGGAGTACATAGGCGCACATGCCCAGTTACACTACTCGTATATAATTTGTTTACAGTGAACGTACTAAAATGTGCTGAATTATGTTCTGCCTGATATGAGGTGAGGGAGCCTGCGTAAACTGGTTCTATTTTCCTCACACCCATGTTCATATCTCAGCTTTGCCACTTCCTAGCTAAGAAATTTTAGGCAAGTTATTCAATACCTCTAAGCCTCAATTTCCTTACCTTTAGAATAGATTTATTTTTTGTTTACTTATTTTTCAGGATAATTAGTATATTCAACATTATACAATGTAATCATTTTTTGTGGCCCTTTACCAATTTCTCATTAAATCCCCCTCCCAAATAGGTTTATTAATATTAATCTTGCAGTGTGGCTGGTGAAGAACCAATGAGATCTTGTATTTAAAGTACTGAGCCCATGTTGAGTTCGTAGCTGGCACTAAAAATACTTTCTCCTACTATTACTTTTTTATTAATAATTTTAGCTAAAAGGTTGATTCAACCTGTTCATGTTCAACCTGTTCACTATTAGCCCAAAAGAGTGTGAGGTATTGTATGCAGAGGTCCTAGGAAAACTCTGGACCATACAGGTCTCACACCCCTAATTCCCCTGCTACCATTCTCTCCAGACTGGCTTACCCTTATCTTGTCCTAGCCCTGAATCCCTTGTTTTATACCTTCTATCTGGTGCCCACCTCTGACCTTTCCAGATTTTGAGGGTTTCTTCACCCTTTTCCTGCCATTTGGACCTAAATTCTCCAGCATACACTTTGTATGTAATCCCTCTTGTTTCACATTGCCACTGGTTCTGAAACATGCCCCACTCTGAGGCATAGACAGTGAGTCAGGAGTATTCTATTTTTGGAAAGCAATTGGAGACATTTGGGTCCATTAAGCTATGTTATGCTGACTTTTGTTACCAAGATCAGACTGTCTTCTAGGAAATTTCATCAAACCATAGAGGAGTTAGTATGAGGAAAACTATAGATATCTTATCCTGGAATTCAAGATAAATTTTGAGTTTTTCTAAATTTGGGAAATGGAACATTTTCCCTTAACTTAGCGGCCTTTAAAGTTAACCAATGACATAATCTCTATTAAGGAATGTTATCTTATTTATCCTATTTAAAATGTTAAGAGGAGTTAAAATCTGCCTGTATTAGATTTATCTACATGACTCTTGGAAACAGGGAGTACATAAACAAGCTCAATGTAGAAGTGTTTGCCCTTAAAAGAAGAAACTTTAGAATGAAAGTGTTAGGCAGGACTTGTCTTGATCTGACCCAATGGACACATTAAATATCTGAAGATTTTCATGGCAGAGTTTTGGCCCCACTTCTTACAACAAAGATTTACCAGCTCAAAAGAAAGATGTATTAAGTATTCCCATAGGTAGAACCAACAAATATGAGCTTACAATCTAAAACTGCAAAACATGTGGGGAAACAATCATCAATGAGGGCAAGCAAGACATTTTTGGATTATAATATTTTAAGAATGATTAATGTTTAAGATGAGGTATTTTATATGAGGGGACCTTAAAAAGTTCATGGCAAAATGGAATTAAAATATATAGACTTATTTCTCAACATAAGCTCCTTCAAGTTCAAGACATTTTTGTAAGTGATGATACCAGCCATTTAGTCCATCCCTAAAGAACCTGAGGGTCCTTGGAATTTAAACATGGCACTGCAGTCTTTTCTACATTCTTAGCTGAAGAAAAATGGGTGCCATTTAATGATTTTTTAAGATTAGGGAACAAAAAGAAGTCAGAAGGAGCCAAATCAGGACTGTAAGATGGATGCTTAATGATTTCCCATCAAAATTCTCACCAAATTGGCCTTGTTTGATAAGTGGAATGAGCAGAAGCATTGTTGTGGTGGAGAAGGACTCTCGCATGAAGCTTTCCTGGGTATTTTTCTGCTAAAGCTTTGGCTAACTTTCTACAAACACTCTCATAATAGCAGATGTTATCATTCTTTGGCTCTCCAGAAGTCAACAAGCAAAATGTCTTGAGCCCATGACCTTAGCTCTTGACTGGTCTGCTTCTGCTTTGACTGGACCACTTCCATCTCTTGCTAGACATGGCTTTGACTGTGCTTTGTCTTCCAGATTGGACTAGTAAATCCATGTTTCATCTCCTGTTACAGTTGTTTGAAGAAATGCTTCAGAATCTTGATCCCACTTGTTTAAAGTTTCCGTAGAAAGCTTTGCTCTTGTCAGCAGCTGATCTGTGCAGAGCCGTTTTGACACCCATCAAGTGGGAAGTCTACTCAACTGTAGTTTTTAAGTCAGAATTGTGTAAGCTGAACCAGCTGAGATGTCTGTGGTGTTGGCTGTTGTTTCTGCTGTTAACTGTTGGTCCTTTTCAATTAGGGCACAAACAAGATTAATTTTTTTCTTGC